>NW_017305001.1:408585-440241 GCF_001594115.1 Trachymyrmex septentrionalis
CACATCTTCTCGGCCCTCTGAGAACATTTTGTACCACCGATAAACGTTGCTTCGGTCCAAGGTAGCTTCACCATATGCCACAGTCAACATTCGGAATGCGTCCGCGCACTTAATTTTGTTTTTCACACAAAATTTGATACAGATTCTTTGATCCATTTTTTGAAATAGGCAAAAATCGAAGACGAGCCAAAACACGTGCAAGCAAAGCAGCTGTCAAAAATTAACTGAACATGGCCGAAAAATTAACAAAATGGCCGAACTTGTCGGCATAAGTGAGAGACATGAGTACCAACATAATGCCACAAAAAATCGAAAATCGAATATACGTATCCCGCGGAAATTCAAAATTCGCGATACTTTTTGAACAGACCTCGTATATTGGCAAACAACGAGACTGTAATAATGCACCGTGTCTCTTATTAGAAGACACCCTATAAAAATTGATTAAAAGGTTACTGTCATATGTGTTTCTTGTTGAAAAGCATCCTGTAAAGAAAGGTTAGTATTTTTATGTGAAAATATTACTTTTATTTCGTGAAAATATTACTTTTATTTATCATACAAGTGATATGGTTAAATGTTATAACAATAAATTGTGCTTTGCCTAATTATGATCCAATGTCAGAGACGTTTTTTATGGGCAGGCGAGCTATAACAAAATGTCACAGCCGTAAATCGTGCTTTGGCTAGATAAATGTCAGAGACGTTCATCGTGGGCTGACTATTTTTAATTTACTGCCAAAGGCATTTTAATTATCAAAATGGTGAAATACGATTGTACAACCAATTTGTAGAATTTGCAATTGAAGAAATGTGAATGGATGCATTGTTATGATGGAATCAAAAGCTAATTGCTTGACACGACCGAAACGTAGAAACTAATGAACACCACATCTGTCTGAAATTTTAACAATAATCTTAAGAAGGATTAAACTTTTTTAAAATTACAGCAGTTTGATATTTGTGATATCATTTCTGTATTAAGCCGAGAGCTTTTCGAACTTATATCTTCGTATAAGTTAACATATCAATTATAACTGTATATTAGAATCTACAATAATATAAGGTGTAGTAAAAAGAAATCTATTATTTGTGCATTAATTTGAAAGCTTTATTTAGCATTGTTAGAATGATCCGATTTAGGTCAAATATGTACCGTTTTTTTCGATAACTTGTTGCCATTTTGAAGGTAATTTCATTATGCCTCTCTCATAGAAACCCTCGTCCCTATTGGCAAAAAACTAGGACAGTCGATTTTCACAAGCTTCTCTTGAGGCGAATTTTTCACCAACAAAATCATTCGCCATAGACAGAAACAGGTGGTAATCACTTGGTGCCAGGTCCGGACTATAAGGTGGATGCATAAGAACCTCCCAACCAAGCTCCCGGAGCTTCTGGCGAGTCACTATCGATGTGTGTGGCCTGGCGTTGTCTTGATGGAACACAATTCCTCTCCTATTGGCCAAAGCTGGCCGCTTCTGGGCGATTGCTTCTTTCAGACGGTCCAATTGTTGACAGTACAGGTCCGAATTAAGAGTTTGGCCGTAGGGGAGCAGCTCATAGTAGATGATTCCCTGCCAATCCCACCAAACACACAGCAAAACCTTCCTGATCGTCAATCCTGGCTTGGCCACCGTTTGCGCCGGCTCATCGCGATTCGACCACGACCGTTTTCGCTTGACGTTGTCGTAAGTGACCCACTTTTCATCACCAGTAACCATTCGCTTCAGAAATGGGTCGATTTTGTTGCGATTCAGCAGCGATTCGCAGATGGAAATTCGGTCCATGAGGTTTTTTTACGTTAACTCGTGTGGCACCCATACATCGAGCTTCTTTTGTACAATGTTTAGCTCCTGGACAATGGAAACAGTGCTTACATGACGGTCGGACTCGACGATTTCCATTATTTTATCGACATTTTCGACAATTGGCCTTCCAGAGCGTGGTGCATCTTTGACATCAAAATTACCGGAACGGAATTGATGAAACCAAAATTGCGCAATATTGACTGTTATAATATCAGGACCATAAACACTATTCACATTTTCAGCCACCTGGCTTGCGTTTTCGCCTTTATTGTAGAAAAACTGTAAAATATGACGTATTTTCTCTTTGTTGATGTCCATCTTTGACACGCGCTCAAACAATACTGACTCAAGCAATCACAAAACTGTCTCAGAAGTTTTTTTAGTACGAAATCTTATCTTTCTAACGCCATTTGGCGTAACCCGATCGCACTTATACAACGCGAGATACAGATTACTAAAGCCATCTATTGGAAAAATAATAGATTTCTTTTTATTATACCTTATAATAGCATGTTTCATAAAAAAAACATGGACGTGACCTTGATCTGACCCTGCAAACGCTACCCAAGGTCAAATAATATTAGTAAATAGCTTCTTTGAAACTTATAACTTTTGTCTGAAGCGTTTCTTCCAAAAACGTTATGTAAGGTCCTTAGCACAAGAATGGCCGTAATTGAATCGTAGAACATGAATCATAATCATAGGCACTATATTTTGGCGTACTATGTATGCTGATACAAGTACAATTCATATTCCTTTACGACTAGTTATAGTCATCTTTATGTTCAGCTCATAAATTTTTTTGGACACCCTATATAATATATATGTTATACATAGATATGTGCTATACATATATATAACATACATTACACTGTTAATAGTCATGCATAATTTTCATATGACGCTGTATGTTTATGAAATGTATATCATATTCAAAGTATTTTAGTAAATGTATACACTCATTGGTTAATGTATTATATATACATTGACTAACAGCAAGTTACAATAAGTATATTTTTACTAAATAAACACTTTTACTATGACATAGATATATCTTGGAATGCAAAAGTGTATTTGAAATATATGTATACACGTGTAATGTAATAGTATTGTACTTTTTCCTTTGTTTCCAATGCTATTTTAACTTAGATGTAACATGTATTGTCTTTATATAAATACATTACACAAACATATATGTAGCTATTCCATCTCTATTTATTATGTTTCATGGGCCTTTTACAATAATAAGCCATTAGTCATAAATTAGAAGTCAGACGCTAAAAATTGACTGTGATTGGTCAATTTTTGACTTCTTCTTCTTCTGACTTCTGGTTTATGACTAATGGTTTATTGTAGTATGCTCATAATAAAAAGAGATAGAAGTTACTCATACTTAGCTTTTCATGCAGATATAATATAGACACATTAGCGAATATTAGAATTATATTTTATGTGCCTTATGATGTATACAAGTTACAAAACATAAAATATATTTCTAACTCATATTTACATACGTGTGTAGCTACTTCATCTCTTTTTGTTATGTTTACGTAGGTAAAGACACTACTGCGGCCGTGTACTGTCAATATTGAAAATCTAATATTCATAATGTAAACTATAGATTTTCATTACTGATGTGATTTAGTAATGGAAATCCATAGTTTACGTTATGTATATTAGACTTTCGGTACTGGCAGTATATAGCAGTATATGTAATAGTATTTTTCTCTACGTCCAAGGCCTACTTTATTTCTTTTTTCTACGTTTGATAGAAAGAGATACATTTTTTTTTCAATTGTACACATATTAGTGATACATATTTATATATTTTCAATATCAGAATATACGTACAACTAACATACATCAAAGCTAATAAGAGTCAAACGCAGATGATCAGACGTAACATCTTAAAAAAAATAATCAATTTACGAATCCTCTGATAAATGATATCTTCTCTACCTTTTATAACTCAATTTGGAGTCCTCTTCAACAATATAGATATATCATAAAAAGCTCACAAATATAAAAAAATTGTCACTCACAAATTGCCAGAGATGATGTGATGTAAAATTTTAATAGATAGAGAGCATGTCAAGAAGCTTTGATACATATTTGATCACAAAGTTACATTTGTACAAATCTATTTACTAAAATTTTACATTACTTTATCTTTAGCAATTTGTGACACAATCTTTTCGGATGTGAGTTTTTTGTTTTGTATATTTATATTGCCTTATTAGCCTTGATTTATGTTAGTTATACGTATATTGTATAGATTTAAATCCCCTATATATATTATCCCCTATATAATAATTGTTTTTCTCAACATTAGAATATTGCATGTGTGTGTATTATGATGTATGAATATCTACACAAATTAGAGCTAAAAGTGATTTATGCTGAGATATTCATGCAGATATTCCCTATGTTTATTTATACAAAATATTACAATTAAATTTTATGTGTATATATATACATATTATATTTTATATGTATACATATAATTTTAATATTGCATATTTAAACATGGGAAATAAATAGTTTAGTACAAATAACTTCTATCTGTAACGTGTGTATATTCACACATTATAGTATTATACAATATATATATATATATATATATACTCGTATGCGTGTACTCAAGCATATAATTATTTTTAACCCTTCGGTTATAGTGCGCGTCCGTAACGCTAAAAAACTTTAAGGGCGAACCCCTTATGGCCGAAGCAATAGGCGCGATGATTTTTTACTACACCTAATACTATCAGGGAAATCCTGAATTATTCCCCTCATTCCCTCGAGGAGCGATTCCCTCCCCCTCCTCCTCTCGAGGACCGAATTCCTCTCCCTCCTTTCCTCGAAGAGCGACTCCCTTCCTCTCTTCCGCTAAACCCGCTTCCGTCTCCCGCTTTCCAACCGGATCTCGCGCCAATCGACTGGGATCGGCTCTTCCGTCTTTACTCCTCTCCTACCAACGAGGGAGATAGACTGGTAATAGTCTATATTCCCGAAAACCCCACTATTTATACGTAGGCTGCTGGAAAAGTTTCTGCAAACAATATGAAAAAAAACATGTAAAATTTGGTAAATGGCTTTATTGTTTTTCGAAGTATTTGCCTTTAAGATCGATACATTTTTGCATACGCTCGAACCAATTTTCGAAGCATTTTTTCCACTCTAAGGCTGTAACCTCAGAAATCAGTGTACGAAATGTTTCAATAGCTGCTTCAGGCGACTCAAATCGCTCACTACGCATCTTATTTTTAATGTTTAGGAACAAAAAGAAGTCATTAGGTGATAAATCAGGTGAATACGGACAATGAGTCATCAATTCGACATTATTACTGGATAAAAAATCAACGGTTTGACATGCTGTGTGACAGCTGGCGTTGTCATGATGAAGGATGATGCGACGATTTCGGTTTGTTCTACGCAATTCATTTATGACTTCTGGCAAACAAAATGTTGTATATCAATCAGTATTTACAGTCCTTCGATCAAAGCCACGGTTGTCACATGTCCGGTATAACCGAAGAAACAAGCAATCATTTGCTTGGCAGCACTGCGTGAATAAACAACTTTTGTTGGTTTCGGTTCATTTTGAAATATCCAAACAGTGGATTGTTGTTTACTTTCGAACTCACGAATAGATCCATATTTCGTCTCCAGTAACGATGTTGTAGACCAAATTTGACTGACGTCGGTTGAATTTCTTGAGCATTTCTTTGCTCCATTTAACACGAGCCTGTTTTTGAGCTTCGGTCAAAATGTGTGGAATCCAACGACTGCAAAGTTTCCGTACGCTCAAGTGATCATGCAAAATCGTATGTATTGCTTTCATGTCAATGCCTAAGGATGCCTGAATCTGGCGTAGGCGTGGCCTTAGGCGTATGTTATATGTCGGTCTCGCTCAATTATTTCACGCACAGCATCAACATTAGTGGCAACAACAGACGTGGATGGACGACTTTCACGGAATTCATCACTAAGAAAGGTACGTCTACGCTGGAATTCGGTAAACCAATTATAAACAGTCCTATTGGATGGTGCTTCATCCCCAAAAGCCAAATGAAGTCGATCGATGCATTGTTTCGGAGTTAGATTACATTTGTAATTCGTAAAAAATCATTGCCCGAAAATTTTCACGCGAAATTTTCATTTTCTTATTAAATAACTTTTTTTAAAATACTATGCAAACAAAACTAGTTGGCTTGGGAACAAACTGTCAATTAAATTATAGGGTAAAAACGTCTAATTTTACGGATATGATAGTAGCAGAATGTTGGCAT
Source organism: Trachymyrmex septentrionalis (assembly GCF_001594115.1). Taxonomy (NCBI): domain Eukaryota; kingdom Metazoa; phylum Arthropoda; class Insecta; order Hymenoptera; family Formicidae; genus Trachymyrmex; species Trachymyrmex septentrionalis. Next base: position 414,683 of record NW_017305001.1, read on the forward strand.
CACTGGAAGTACTAGATTGCAGAAACTTTTTCAGCAGCCTACGTACAGTCCAATACAAGTACCTTGTCCCAATGTGCTCCTGCACCACCTTCCTCGGCTCCAATCTGCCCCCCCCCCCAGTAACCCTATTCTTCTTTTCTCCTGTCTCTCCTCACACACCACACACACACACACACACACACACACACACACACACACACACCTTGTAAACACATGTATAACAACAATACTTTTATTTTTTGATATTTATTATAACCATCTCTATAAGCTCGATTCAAATAAATGTAAGCTAATTATAAATTAAAAATCGATGGCTTTCCATTTTTTTATGTTATCCCTCGCTTCATTCATCCCTCTAATTCCTGAGATCGCACGAGGTCCAGTCCCGGGTCAAAAGGTTTAAGTTCCTTAACCAAAAAGTAGAACCGACGTTCGCACTGTCCCTCAGGAACAGGTGTCATAGCGTTCTTTCGGGACATTGACCCGCATTCCGGGACCGAAAAGGTGCACAGATGTTCGCCTCTCCACGTATATCTATAAGATTGAGTCTAGCCGTCCTCCCTCTCCATTTTCCCTTCTTATCTCATTAACCTAGTTTTAAGGGTTTGGACGTAACATAAAAAGACATTCATGAATCCAAATTACAATTTTATTTTATATATATTATAATGTATGTGTACACACAATGGTACAAAATATTATTCTATTATTGCATATAGACATTTTAGTGAATTAATGATATACGAGTATGCAATATTAAAATTATATTTTGGATACATTATTATGTATATGTACATTATAATGCATATAAAATATAATTTATATTCACTAATAATGTTTATATATTTATAAATATATATATAAATGTATATGTATATATATATATATATATATGTTACAACAATGTTAGAATTATAAATGTTATGTTAATGCAATGGAATACACACACATTATACAATGTATGTTCATAAAATTCTAATATTGCGTATAAATAAATAATATTTGCATAATTATTTCAACATAAGTAATTTTTATCTGTTTATATAATGTGTGTATACGTGTTCACATATAGTATAATATATTAGGTCAATTAGAAAGTTCCGTCCGTTTTTTTGCAAAAAGTATGTATAGGTTTTATTTAAAAAACAATATTTTAAAATTCCTTAATCAAAATATTGTCCATCGTTAGCGATGATTTTTTCTCATCTTTCGGGCAGTAAGCGAATTCCGCGGCGAAAGAATGACTCATCTTGGGAAGCTATTCACTCAGAGACCCATTTTTCGACGTCTTAATAAGAATTGAAGTGTTCCTCTGCAAGTGCGTACCATCGATCGAAACAAGTAATAGTCGGAAGGGGCACAGTCTGGTGAACAAGCCGCATGGGGTAGCACTTTCCAGCGAAGTGCTTCTAACGTTTTCTTTGTTTTGTGACGTGAAGCCGAGCGTTCACTTCATGAAATCACTTTATGCTGTCTCATTTCATATTCTGGTCGTTTTTCGTGCAATGCTCGGCTCAAACGGATAATTTGTTCTCGGTAGAGATCCCCTGTGACTGTTTGACCACATTTCAACAGCTCGTGGTATACTATACCCTTCTGATCCCATCAAATATAGAGCATTGCCTCTTTCCGTGGATATTCCCCTTTGGCATCGATGTCGATGGTTGGCCTGGATCGCAAATGGTTTTTCAGCGTTTTATCAAAATAGATCCACTTTTCATCGCCAGTCACAATTCGGTGCAAAAACCCTTTTCTTTGTTGCCTAGCAAGTAGAATTTCGCAGATGCTTTTTCGCCTTTCAATGTCTCGGCTTCAGTTCATATGGGACCCATTTTTCTTCCTTGTAGATCTTTCCCAAAGCTTTCAAACAATTGGAAATAATAAATTGAGCAATTTAATGCTTCTGCAAATTGTTTTTGCGTTTGACATGGGTCTTCATTCACCAATGCATGCAATTCTTTGTCTCCAAATTGCTTTTGGCTGTCCAGAACGCTCTTTGTCCTCCACATAAAAATCACCACTTTTAAAGCGTCAAAATCATTCTCTGCATCGGAAGGAGCACTATTACCATAAACTTTTACAAGCATTTGATGAGCTTTCTAGCTGCAGTTTTCTTCCATTTGAAGCAAAAGATTAACATTTCGCGCAAATGATGCTTATTCAGTTCAAATGTCAACATTTCGATACAGTTAAAGCAATGTTATTGATGCACACGTATACTTTTATATATTAAATTTTATTGACAGATGGTAAAACTAAAAAATTAAGCTTGGTTTAGATATTAGAGTTATCAACAGTTCTAGCTACAGCTACTCGCCGCTAAATGGACGGAACTTTCTAATTGACTTAATACATATAATTTTCTATATTGGATACATAAGTCGATGTTAGTAATGTATCATATGTATCTATTTCTTTTTATTAGACAAAGCAAAGAGAGTTACATCATGTATGTGCAATGTCGTATTTATTTTGATAATATATTATCCTAAAATGGCATTGGATGTAAGAAAAAAGTGCTACTAATGGCTTCGTATCGATATAACTAGTTTATTAGTTAAAAATCTGTACTTTATGTATATTACAGATTTTTAATACTGGTGGTATATATTGGAACACGGCCTACATTGCATGTACATAATACAATTGTATTTCTGAAGCCCGATTCCACAAATATAAAATTAACTTCAATCCCGGTTTATTTTTTTCTCAATTCTAAAATTGGAAAATTTTCTAATGAAATAAATCTTACATTTGTAGAACCGAGTCTAATATATGTTTTCGTCTCTGAGTTAAGATGATACTGTAGGAAATGGAATAAAAATGTTGATAATTAATCAATCGAATTTCCTGCATGATTATATTAACTCAGAGGGCGTAAACATCTTATACATTGGACTTGAAAACCTGTAATCGACCTTGATTAATTCAGCCGTCGCTCCTGCATCCCCTTAAGGATTAGAACTTTTTTGTTAATGTCATGGGGTTGAGTAACAAAAAAGATGGCGCCATTGTCGAGTCCTTAAAGGGGCCTCCATCTTTTATAGCTTAAATTGAAGTTATTATGTGCTTGAATTAATTCGTGCTGTTTTTTGTTATAAAATATTTATTTCATCAAAAAGGATATTTTAATTTACCTGATATTTTAATCATACCATTGTTCATCGAAAACCTATTCCCACCTATTCCACTTTTCGGATAAGTAGATTCCGCAGTAAAAAAATTCTTTCGAGTCGATCCAGTCATTGAGCGATTTTTTGATATTTTTGAAATAACTGAAATGCTGCTCAGAAAGATCATGCTGCATCAACTGAAACAAATGATAATCTGAAGAAGCATCATCTAGTAAATAGAGGGTGGAATAAGACATCCCATCCAAGTGACTCCAAGATTTCTTTCACTGGTTCTGCAATGGTCTAGCTTTGACATGAAGAAGAATAACTTTGTCATGTTTTTTTGACTTATTGAGCATATACTGATATTTGTTAAATAAATAACAATGGTGTAAAGACTCTTATGTATAAACAAAATAAACAAAGTAAATGGCGAAAAAGAGTCGACGCATAATACATTTAATTATAATAGTCATAAATACATAAAATAAAAAGTAGAACGGCGTATATTAATATATAAAACAAACAAGTTTCGGCTGCTGGATTGAGTCCTCCTCAGATGTAAAAAATGAATATAATAAAAAAGTAATAAAAGACTACATAAAAAAATAAACAATAAATAAATAAAGTTCAGCGTCGCAACATTTTTAACGCGCGGAAATCAGCAATTATGATGGAACCGATTATTGCCGAACATCGTAATCATATTAGACATAAAGCTTCTGCCCGCTCTGTCATCACCGATCATACTCGTAGGTTGCGTCACAATCACGATTTCCAATGGGACAATGTTCTGATATTAGACGAAGAGCCCTCGTATAGAAAGCGTTTTATTTCGGAGATGCTACATATTAAGAAACAGAGGAACAGTCTTAATTTACAGACGGACACCGAAGGTCTTAATAAGGCATATTTGCCGATCATAAACAAAGTCTGACTCTCGATCCTGTCGACCCGTCTCCTCTCTCAGTGCGTCGTTTCGGTTTAGCGAGCAGTCGGTGTCACTTGCGACGTTGACATGTCCAACTTCGACGATTACAACCCTATCATCACCATGCGTTTTCACACCTGTTATACATTACGGTGTTTCTCATTTGCTTGTTCGGGTGTGTTGGTGAGTGAGCACTTTACTTCTTAACTGCGTCGTGTCTAGTTTTTAAGTTTTTAAGTTTGCTTGTTTCTTATGAGTTCCCTTCCTTTCCGATTTTTCAATTAGCACTTGACTATGTATCTTAACATCGTTTTGACTGCCCCATCGCATATACAACATTAGGCTACGTCGAGATCCATCATAATTGCTGATTTCCGCGCGTTAAAAATGTTGCGACACTGAACTTTATTTATTTATTATTTATTTTTTTATGTAGTCTTTTATTACTTTTTTATTATATTCATTTTTTTACATCTGAGGAGGGCTCAATCCAGCAGCTCAATCCAGGACTCAATCCCGAAACTTGTTTGTTTTATATATTAATATACGCCGTTCTACTTTTTATTTTATGTATTTATGACTATTATCGTTAATTAAATGTATTATGCGTCGACTCTTTTTCGCCATTCACTTTGTTTATTTTGTTAAATAAGCTATAAAATGATGATAACAAAAGCGATGTATGAAAGACATGTGAACAACAGAGACAATGTGCAACATTCAAGTTTGTGGATTCAATATGGAGAATATGAAGCAGAAAGAAAAGGAAATCAAAAGTCAGTGTCAGTACTCGTTGTATCCACTTTAAAATTTGTTCTCAAGTATGCCGTGGAGCTTAATTACAAATATGTTGTCAAATTTTACAAATTAAAAATAGCAAACATAAAAGTGCACAATATAAAATAGTTCATGTTTACATGACTTTTGACCTCGAAAAAAAAAACATACAGACTAAGATTTTGCACAGACCTTATTTTTGCATAAGATTTGCATAAGAAAAGAGAAAAAAAGTTTACCATAGTACAGCCATTGTGAAAAATAATGACCGCTAAAAAAAATAATTAAACAAATAGGGCCCAAATTTTGGATTTTTAAAAATATCTCAGTAAATGTTAATTTTACAAAAAAAATATAACAGAGAAAAATAAAAGATCGGAAAATTTTACACAAAAAAGGTTGTATAAGTTTTTATCGTAAAGTAATATTTTTAACATAATAAATTACGCAAAATGTGCGTTGCGCAGTGAAGTTGCGGAGCTCGCCGACAAGACACCAAGCGAAATGGAGCGTCGCATTCCCGCATCAAAAGTATCATAACTTTTGAACGAATCATCGCACAAAAATGGGCCAAGACGCGTTGAAAAGCAGAATTTTCAGCTTTTTAATGAAATTAATTTCGTTATTTTACGACAAATTTTAATAATTCAACAATGGATTCAATAATATGTTACGTGCAATTTTTGCTTTTTTTTATAAAATCAATTATAAGTCCTCACTAAATTGTTAAAAAAAAACTGGACGATATTATGGTATATACGGTATATACAATAGAGTCTCTCTAAATTTGATTTCTGTAATCTTTGCATTTCTTACACGTACTTTTACAAACACTAATGTCATGCCTCTTTCATGTATGGTAGGTTGGACATGTGTTGCACGCGCATCTACATACCTAATTGTATTAGGTTTTCACAGTGTATGCAATGTGATTCCATAGGTATATGAATAGGTTATGTATAACTATTTGTGATATGTAATATGTGATATATGACTTGTTCTGCTAAGGTTATATAAGGGAGTCCGGGGCTAATAGACTCATTTTTTAGTTTCGAATTTTTACAGACAAAATTAAGAAATTTATCAAAAAAATAAATTCTACACCAGTTACTACATACAGTTGATTATACTCGTATAATAATATTTTAATAATAAGGAGAAGCTGATAACTAATATGAAAAAAAAATGCATATTTCTAATGCATTCCATCTGATTCAACTAGCCCCGGGAGCGGGGTAATTCAATTAAAATTATTAAAAATAAAGATTAATGTATTTTAAGCTACATCTTTGGCTACATATTAACAAAACTTTTATAAAAATATATTTTAAACACAAACATTCGCTTCACAAGACAAAACAATGCTTCTTTTTGCAAAATTTGTCCATTTCGTGCAAAAACACGTCAATTAAGCCTAGTTTTCGAGATTGGACATGAGGGAATTAAACTTATAACATTTACCACTGAGGTGAAATCTCTTTAAAGAAATAAAATTTTGAGTAAGTATTATAAAAATTGTCACTAAAGTGACGAGTTCATGTGTTGAGTTCAATATATAATAAGTCATACTGTTCCATGCTGTGGTAGTCTACTATCCCCATCTGTTCATTTTTTAAAAACATTAACAATATACGATAACAAAGCACATAAACAAAAAAAATCTGTTGGACTTTATTAAGTAAGAACTGTACTTATTAAGTAAAAGTCAAATATCTCAGACAATCATATACGATTGTAAAACAAAAATTTTAAGAATAAAAATATTTACTTAGGTGTATGATTTTTTTTAAATTGTGGCATAACTTCTATCATAAATGTGACAACAAGATGTTACAGCAGACTTAGCGGCTGCCGCTGTTGCGTGTTCAGACACATTTACGCGTACTTTGTTTTTAATGTAGCGTCGATTATTCAACTTACCTCTATAGTCAACTGACCTCTGTCTCCCCTACATTATAATGCACTTTGACAAGTTAGCATGCGCAACTGCATTCGCGCAAGTACGCGATGATTGGTAGACTTGTGCTGTAGAGAGGATACTGTATAATTTTAGCATTCCATTCTTATCACTCCATGGGCCAAATTTAGAGAGACTCTATTGTACTTCATACTTTGATTCCACAAGAGAAAAACATTTTTTTTTAATTTTTTAAAAATCGAGCTATTGACATTTTCAGTAATTTTCTAAATTCTCGAGGAAACATAAAATTTGAAATAACATTGCCAAAAATTACACTAGAATAGCTTTAAAAAATTCAATTAAAAACTTGGTATGTCTATTTTTAGACCCCATATTGAAGTATTCCGTCATATTTCGAATTTTCATTTATTTACACAAATATGTGAATTATTGCGAAAAATTTGTTTAAACTTGTGTTGATATTGATCATCATTGATGTATTGTTTTAAAAACATTAACAATATATATTATGAATATATATTTTTCTATAATAATTTTATAGAATTAGGAATATGGAACAGAAGAAGAGAGTGTTTGGACCAAAAATAAGGGAAAATAAGTTTAAAAAACTTTTATTTTATTAGGACGTAATTTTATATATTTAAGAAAATTAATAAGTGTAATCAAAGTATAACAAATTGTTAATACATGCATGGAATAATATACACTATTAAAAATGTCATAAAATTTAATATACTTTTAAGTTACATAAATTAAATTTAATGTATCTGCAACTGAAAAGTATATTTATGTACATGTGCATGAAATTTAGTGTACTTTTTTTTTCATAAAATTTTAGTACAAACGAAGTTTAGTACATTTTTTATTAAATTTTATATAAATTTGCATGAAATTTAATGTAACTAAACGTTAAATTTAAGTTATTTATAAACATTTAAGCTATATGAAAAAGGCTACATGTTAACAGAGTAATAGACATAAAGTATGATACAATAGACTGCAGTTAACACAAACATAAATACAATAGACAATAGTAGCTTGCAAATGGTTAGGCGTCAGCAAAATTGCTGTTATAAAGCTTACCAGTAACAAAACCAGAATAAGACAACAATGCAATAAGAGGTAATAGCTGGAATCATACACACACACACATATGCTCACTCACATACATATACGCGCATACACCCGCAAACACACCAATTACATCAGTCTTGTTTAAATACTGTGAGTTACGCGATAAAACGCGAGGCAGCGAGACAAAAGGGAGATAAAGAGGGAGAGGTTTTTATTAAATTAGAAAGGGAATTAAAATATTTGACAGAGATGTAGGAAAAAGCGGTACGGAACTTAGTGGATCAATATGGAGCAGGATGAGTAATCTTGGTATCTGGTGACAAGAAGGTAAAAAGAAGAATGATGTTTAAAGTTCAACTGAAGGAAATGTCGCAGATATAGAGGAGTATTGGAGCGAAGGAGAAAAAATACAAGACAGCACAGGTGGAGAATAAAACGTTGCCGAATCTTAAACCAGCCAGATCTCTGATTATATGGAAATATTTGGTCATATTTACAAACACAATGGGAGAAGCAGAAACAAGAATTTTGAATACGCTGTACACAATTTAGCAGATGTTGGTTAAAAGCAGGAACATATAATAGATGACATCAGCATAAATAGAGAAATAACAAGTAATTGAGAGGTGAGGAATTTTTGAGAGCAGGAAAGGATGTGGCGATGGGGATAAAGAAGACGTAAATGAGCATAAGCAGCCCAACACTTGACGGCTACGTGTGACCATGAAAAGTCAACATGGGCACAAGAATCTTAATAGAGAAGGAGTGAGGAATTGGAATAGAATTAAGAGAAATATCAAAGGACTAAATACGGGATAACCCAATATTATGGAACCGACAATTAGCAAGGATGATTTAGAAGGATTTAGATGCAGAGCATTATTAGTGGACCATTCAGCGATAGATTTTAAGTCTATATTTAAACCTGAACAGGTTGCTAAAACATCAAATGGGTGAAAGGATTTGAGAAGAATTACGTCATCTGCATACATAAAGAGGACAGAGACAAATCAGAGACAAAAATATTAAAGAGTAAAGGTCCTAGAATGGAACCCTAAAGAACACCAGAGAGAACGGCACAAGTAGATGAAAAAAGAGGAAAAGAATTATATACGAGGACTTGCCGTGTGCGGTTTGTAAGGAACGAACAGATTAGCGAAAGAACAGGACTAACTTGATGATTAGCGAGAAAGACCGCATAACTTGAGTTTGACTAAAAGTAGGTCATGATGATATCGAAAGCCTTTGTGAAGCGCAACGATGGAAGTAAGGCAACAATTGTCGAAATTACAAAGCATGACGTCAGAGATGTGAAGTAATTCCGTCGTGCTGTGAGATCGACGAAAACCAGACTAACAGGAGAGAAGGATATTAAAATTTGAGACAAAGGCATTAAGTTGTGAGAAGCAGATACACTCAAGCAGCTTTGAGAGGAAAAGGGGGAGCGAGATAGAGCAAAAAGATAAAGGAGAAGAGGGGTTATTAATTTTAGGAATGGGAAGAACAATTGAGTGTTTCCAGGAGGAAAAGGTAGAAAGAAAGAAATTTAACATATAGAGAAGGGGATCAAGAGACATTGAGGAAGGCACAGTAGAAGCATGCGATCGGAGAGATCGAGAGGCCCAGCAGAAGTCAGGCGAATGCGCTTAAAAATATTGTAGAGATCACTAGGAGTGATTGGAGCAAAATTGAAGGTCGAGAAAACGTGAAGAGAGGAGGAAAGAAGGTGAGTTAGAGGAATAAGACGAAGAAGGTAGAGTATCAAGAAAATGATTATTCAAGAGGGAAGGGCTTCTGAGATGTAGAGATATAGAAACAGAGAAGGATTGTGCACTGCCAAGAGCATGGAGATTTTTCCAGAATTGGAGCGAGGAATCAGTTGTAAGGGAGGTAGAGAGGAAGGACTTTTTCTCATGACGAACAGTAATATTCTTGTCGCAAACTCTTGTAGCATTGCCAGTCCGCAGAAGACTGAGAGCGCCTGAATCTAAGAAGGGCTCATCTCTTTAGTTCAATGAGCCATCGGACTGCACCATTCAGCCACGGCGCGGGGGACTAGAAACACGCCTACAAGTAATCGGGGCGAGTCGGTTAAAAATTGCAGTAAGAGAGGCAGTAAAGTGAGAGATTATCTCATCAACATGCGACGCCGCATATAAAGGGGACCAGCCTATTAGTCCTTAGCTTATACTCTATGTCCTCAGACTTGATTGCATGAATGTTACGCGAGACAGACACACGACTAAGGTGATGTGGTATAACCCTGTGGTATAAGCGTCATTCTAGTCATGTGTCTGTCTCACGTGGATAATAAGATGGTCATTTACACTGATCGCTAACTCCGCACTCAACTATATTAATGCTCGATAAGACAAAAATAAGATCTAAGGTGGTTGCCGAATTACATGTTAAGCGAGTTGGAGTATCAATTAATTGCCTAAGAGAAAACAGCGACACGATATCAAGTAATAGTTTGGCGTTATAATCAATTTGACCAAGTATGTCGACATTGAAATTGCCCCACACGATCGCATTGGTTATACATGCCGCACAGGATAAGATGTATAAATTTAAGAAAGTGATGCACCTGAAGGGCGATATACATACGCAGACGGCCGCCACCTGATCGCGAGTAAGATGGAGAGATACAGCAACAATGTCAGTGAGAGTACCTACCGGTGAGACATCCAAGCTGATCGAGGAGAATTGGAGAGACTCATTGATATATAGTGCGACACCGCCCCCGCGGCGGCCCGTAGATCTGTCCAAACGAGCACGTAGTTAATTATGTCGACGGATCCAAAGTCGATCGACTTCCGCAACTAAGTCTTCCCGACTACCAGAATATTCAAACAATGGAAGGCGATAACGTCTCTGATCGCAACATGCGGAACAAGCAACCTAACGTTAATGCGCGCAGTCTGCCATTGCGAGAGAACACCCGTTTTCGAACCCGAAAATTGAGATGGATCTGTAAGAAGTTACACAAAGCCATTTCCATCGGAAACAAGCGGCAGGGACAGGGGAGTAGGATGAGAGTGAAACGGACTTGAGGATGGAGAGAAGTGAATCCGAGGAGATGTAACGATAGGGCATCTTATCCTTGACGCGAAAATAAGTGATCCCCTTACGTATTCAAACACGCTCAACACCATGCGCTGCCGCTAGTCGACGAGCCTCAGTAAAAGTGCGCCGTTCAGATGCTGTAGCCCGCTCGCAAATAGAGATCCTATCAGCCGGCCAAAAGCCGCAGACATCAAATGCATTCAGTCCATTCTTCCGGCGAGCCCTGACGATTAGTTCATTGCGCCTCATTATTGTCATAAATTTGAATAAGTAGAGACAAGGACGAATTCCTGTCAGGAATTCTGAAAGCACGAGCAATCTCCGATGAAGACATCAAGACATCAAGGGAGAATAAAACTCTTGTTATAGTCTCAGTGCAGTTCTCTGAAGGGACTTTGCTACCGAATACAATGACCTCATAGTCTCTTTGCTCATTAATTATGCGCTCAAAACTAGCAGACAGTCCATCCGTCAATGCATGAGAACTACGGGTAGCAGTCGCAGGGCCAGCACGTACTTCTCTCTCCTAACCTAGCAAAGCGCTCCTTAAGGATGACCTGCCTTGCACTTATAGCAGGCCATCCGTCGCCGCCACCAGTCGATTCGTCGCACCATCAACATCCCCGAGACGTTGTAGCACCCCATCAAACTCCAACATCCTAGCGTTAAATGTCTTCAGAATAGGATCAAGATGATCTAGAAGACTAAGTCCTGACTTATAACAAGCAATTCTGTGTTCCAAAGAAGAGATGGATTTAGTTAGAGTAGACAATGAGAACTTAACTGCAGAAAAAGCCGATGAGACATCAAAAAACAACATCTGGAAAGAATGACACCGCATTCCGTCATTTTCGTCAGGTAGAGATGAGAAAAAAGATGGTGAGACGCAACCAGCCAAGGAGGCAGCAGCAGCTCCAAGCAGAAGCAACGACGACCCACTCCCAGTTGCAGCAACAGGATCACAATCATCGGAGGGGCGCAAACTATTGTCAGCGCCACAAAAGGCGTAAGCGTTTACGCGAAATAAAACGTTTACATTTGGCACACGTCGACTGATGCTAAAGTACACTAAATTAGACACAATATAAGAGAATGTGTTTACGAGTAGGATTGCATAATAAAGATATGTAGCAATTTAACGAAATAATTATTTATATCTGTGCCTGTTCTTTAAACAAAGGCAGAAGCGAATGACGAACAATAACAATACGAGAGCAAGTCAATAAGTTCTTAGAAAATTTGTCAGAGGGCACTCACAGTGTCATGTTACATTATTTTTTGACAAATTGCATCTTTCAGCTGATTACTGTCAAATTTTGAGCGGGATTCAACGCGTGGTTTCATTTCTGTAAACGATTAAAGCGAACAACCTTTGTATTTTAAAAAAAAACCTAGTTTCGTGATCAAACATCTACATATGAAAGGTTTAACGCCAACAGAAATCAAAGCCGAGTTGAATAATGTTCATAGCACATCTGCACCAGCGTTTGCGACTGTATACAATTGGGTGAATGAATTTGAACGTGGTCGTACAGCCACATGTGATGTACCTCGTTCGAGACATCCAATTGAGGCTGCTACGCCAGAAATCATCGATAAAGTCCACGATATTGTTTCGACTGATCGACGAGTGAAAGTGCGCGAGCTTGTTGAGGCCACAGGCATATCACATGGCACAGTAATTTCAATTTTGTACGAACAATTGGGTATGAAAAAGCTATAGGCAAAATGCCGCTGTAGACCATAAGTGCGACCGTGTGACGATTTCAAAATAATGTTTGGAGATGTTTCAACGTAATCCAGATGAATTTCTACGTCGATTCATTACTGTGAATGAAACATGGATCTATTACTTCACACCCGAAACGAAGGTCAGTCAAAACAATGGACTTCACTGGGTGAGCCACCTCCGAAAAAGACGAAGACCGTGAAGTCGACCGGAAAGGTAATGGCCACAGTTTTTTGGGATGCACGCGGTATAATTCATATACGAGTAGATTACCTTCCGTCGAAGCAAACGATCAATGGCGATTACTATGCAGCCTTATTGGACCGTTTCAACAACATTTTAAAGAAAAAACGTCCCCATTTGGCGAAGAAGAAAGTACTCTTCCATCAAGACAATGCACGAGTTTACACGTGCCTGGCACCGATGACCAAATTCAACGAATTTCGCTACGAATTGCTTTCCCATCCAGCATATTCATCAGATTTAGCCCCCTACGACTATTTCTTGTTTCCAAACCTGAAGAAATGATTCGAAGGAAAGAGATTCACCACCAGACAGCAGCTCATCACCGTAACAGAGGTTTATTTTGAAGGGTTGAACAAATCATATTATTCGGACGGCTTGAAAAAGTTAGAAAATCATTGGATCAGGTATATCGAGCTGAAAGGAGACTATGTTGAAAAATAAAAATAAATCAATAAAAAAAAATGTGTTTTATTATGTTTTTCTAAATACTTGTTGACTTGCCCTTATATAACGGCTCGATTTGAACATAAAATTATGACGTGACTATAGAAATTATTACGCAATGATAAACTATTACAAGAATGTAATGAAAACCACACAATTAACGCAGTACAGATGCACTAATAAAATAATGAAAACGCAGAAAGATCGCGTTATTCACGCACAGAAATACATTCTACTCGCCGATCAGCATTCGCAAAAACGTTAAAAGTAAAAAATTAAAAAATAAAAAACTAAGGTGTTGCAATAAGCACTAAACTATAATAAAATGAAAATTGTGCAGCGAGCTAATAAGTAAAGGCAGCACTTTTCACAAGAGAGAACGCAGAAATTGAACAAGAAAGCGAAATCAAAGCGGAGCAGCGAGCAGAGATGTTGACAGCACGACGTGTCACACAAGACTCCTCCCGTGACGAATATCATACTTTTATGTATGATTCCACTCAGGTAGCATCTATTGGTTCATATACGTTTTATATACGTTTCTTAAACGTATCTAATGTTCCACAAACGTTTATAGATTTAAAGGGTGCTCCAGTAGCACACCAATGTGTATCTTACATTTCCCAGTAAGGATGAAATCTTCTCTGCACATCTGTCACATAAATTACATGTCGTACACAAGTTGTAAATCATAAGTTTAGAAAATTAAACAGTTAAGAAATTAAGAAAATTTGATGTATTATGTTAATAATAAATGGATTTTCTCAAAATTATAATTAAATAATTTTTTCAGAATACAAATTAAACGATGTTTAAGTTGTTAATGACTCAATAATTTTATTTTAATTAATATTCTTACCTTGAACCTTTTGTCATATTTTTTCACAACTTCAACGAAAAATTTATGTTTAAGCTCGTCAGTCTTCGTTCCTTATGGTCGAAAAGAATATCAGCAGCTTTCTGCTGTGCCTGTCTCTTTCGGGCAAAATACTTCTTAAAAAATTAATATTACCTGTAATGAAAGATTGATATTACCTGTATACATACTGATATTATAGCTTCTTTAATTGACAAATTGCATAAACTATTATTTAAATGTTCCTGTATCCATATGGGTAATTTGCGCTTATCTATTTTTGAGAAAATTTCTGCAGTAATGTAAAGTGTAAAAAAAGTCATTATATTGCAAAACATAGAAATATTTGTATGAATACGTATGACAGATTGTTTTTCAAAGAAGATTACCTTATTCGCAAACACCATGATACCATAATCCATCCTCCCTCTGATCGCATGTTCTATTTACTGCGGCATGTCTTATGGTGTCTAAAATTAAAAAGTTGTTCTCTCAGATCTGACAAGATATTAGAGAAACATTTATACAATATATCGTTCAAATAAGCAGAAACGTTATATAAGCAGAATACTTACTCTAATATACAGAATAATTACAGAATGTTTACTTACATACATACTTACTTACACCTTGTATATTTTAATTCCATCATCTCGTTGACAGCTATCCTAATTGCTCCGCAAACAGTGGCTCCCATTCTGACAATTTTGCCGCGTTTTGAAAACCATAAAAAAAATTTTTTAGTGCCTGACTGTATATGAACATAAAATTTCATAAAATATATTAAATCTTATGTAAATGTATATTTTTTAGTTACAAACACATTAAATGTAGTATACTTGTGTAACTTAAAATTATATTAAATTTTATGTCAACAGTGTACGTTTCAGACTTTACTTAGCTTTTCTCAATCGTAAAAAATTAATTTATATATCTAATTATATCACATGGATCATTATAAACCGATATCAAAAATTAAAACAGAATCCGCATACAAAAAATTTTTCCGGGTAAGTCGTACAAATTCGATTTTTCCACAAGTTAATCTAGTTTGAATGATTCCGCTGTCAATAAACAATACAATGCATTCCTCGGTCTTTATAGAAATTGGATGTTGGATGTATATGATCAAAAAAATTTTTTAATTCTTGTGACTATATATAGGTTTCCCGTTAACGACCGAAAAATTTATTATATTAATGACAGCATTATCCAGATCGGATGCAACTTATTCGGAAAAATTTTTTATATACGAATTCTGTTGTAACCCTTGACATCGGTTTATAATTATCCATAGTTATAATTACGTATATATATTAATTCTTTATGACTGTGGAAAGGTAAGAAAAATCCGAAACGTATTATTTAACGTTATAGAATTTTTAATGTAATTATTAAACAAAATTTACTGTACATCTTACGCTGTTAAAAATATCATAAAATTAATGTGCTTTTAAGTTAATACATAAATTAAATTTAATTTTATAACAATAAATCTGCAACTAAAAGGTATATTTGTGTACATGTAATTTAGTTTACCTTTCATAAAATTTTATAAAGTTTAGTATATTTTTTATTAAATTTTATGTAGATTTACATGAAAATACTATTGAATAATACTATTGAATAGACATATAATATACTGTAATATAGAGATATACAAACAATAATTAAAATTCAAAAAGAATTGAAATTAGTCACAAAATAATTGTCAACAAAGTTATTAAGAAAGTTAATAATAACATTAAACAAAATAAAGTAACATAATACAAAGTAAAAATGCATATAATAAATAATAAAATTAACTTATTGATCAATGTAAAACAAAATATATAAATATATAATGTATAATAAAAAAATTGAAATATAAAGTATTTATCAGAACTGATCAAATTATATATATTTACAGAGTGAGTAAAAAGTCACAGACTTATGAAATATCTCAAAAACTAAGCATTTCCGAAAGAAATCCTTCAAAAGTTGTAGATTTTTAAATGATCTATTGATTTGGTCAGTCTGACCTTGGGTGGCGTTGTCAGATCAAAGTCACATCGATTTAAAAAAAAACACTTTATTTTTAATTCCAGATTCTAATAGTCGGTGTTAAGGGCTTTTTAAAACACTACAATAAAGTAATTTTTCATAAAATACTTTTTGAATTGTAAAGCTTGAAAACAGTAACGTCGGGATTAGCGTTACGCAAGATGTCCGACCAATGGCTAAAACCTCTTAAATATTGTTCAGGATCATGTTCTGGATAATATTAGTTAAGATCAATCATTGGAGATTGTATTTTTTATTTTTATTTTTATGTAAAAATGAATTTGTTTAACTTCGTCGGCTTTTACCCACACACCATGTAAATTGCAATAATAAGATTACAATATTGCAATAATACTCGTATTGCAACTTGCATTATTACGAAAATACTACTGAGATAATATATTGCGATATATTACAATGTAATATTGCAATAATTTTGTTGAGATATTACAATGTGATATATCATTCTGCAATATTACTATAATGTCATCCAAATATTGCAGTGTGATCACAATATTGCAATCCGTGCATATCATCTAAATATTGGAATATGATATATCGCATTCAAGTATTGCCTCAATATCGTTTAATCTCTTGAGTCTCAAACAAGAAAAGCGCTTGTGTGTCAAGAATGCTATCAATGATATAAACTTAGAAATATAAAGTAAGTCACTTTTCCAGTGGTTTTTTGTGGTGCTGAGGAATTTAAGATTAGAATTCCAAAATTAAAAATCCAAATTTTTTTAGAGTAATAGAACAGTCTGGTTATATTAAGTCAGCCAATTTGAATTTTGGAATTTTTACTTCAAATTAATATTTCAGCTCAAAAACATTAAAGTATGCATTATTAGTTTAATTGTTGCATTGTAAAAGTGATTTATTGGCGTTATGAAATATGCTGATTTTTCCATCATAAAGCACTTTTGGTCAATTTTATTTTGGCGGATTTTGCCGTCATTGACACTCAAGGGGTTAAATATTGCAGTACGATATATCGTAAAGATTACTGCAATATCGTTCAAATATTGCAATATTGTGATATATCGCATTGTAATATTACCGCAATATCATTCAATGATTGCAATATGATACACCGTAATATTACAGCAATATTGTTTAATTATTGCATTATTATTATTATTTCAGTTTATCACATTGCAATATTACTGTAACAGCGTTAAAATATTACAATGCATTTTATTGTAGTGCTATCTTTCTAAGATATAAATAAATGTTTTGATTTATTACTGAATAAATATTAAGTATTAAATATAAAAAATTAGAAATATAGATTGAATGTAACTTAAAATGGATAAAATAACAACAGTGTAACGACTCTTTCTATATAACAAAATAAACAAAGTAAACGGCGAAATAAGAGTCAACGCATAATACATTTAATTAAAGATATTAGTCAAAGATACATAAAGTAAAAAACGAAGCAGAACGGCATATATCAAATGTATAAAACAATTCAGAGAAAACATAACATTACAAGTTTCGGCTGTTGGATTGAGCTCTCCTCAGATGTTAAATAAAGTAAGTATAATAAAAAATAGTAAAAGACTACATATATATAAATAAATAGTTCAATGTTACAACAATTTTAAAGCGCGGAAATGTACAATTCGGTTGGATCTCGACTTGAAGCATAATATTATACATGCGATAGGGCAGTCAAAACGATGTCAAGATTCATAGTCAAGTGCTAGCAACACGCCTGAATAAGTAAATGAGAACTGCTGTATATGTATAAGCGAAACAGGTGTGAAAATGCATGACGCCGGTAGGATTGTAAATGCTGAAGTCGAACATGTCAGCGTCGCACGTGACACGACCGCTCGCTGAAACGAAAAGCAACGCACAGTGCTTTTTACACTTTATTTAACATCTGAGGAGGGCTCAATCCAGCAGCCGAAACTTGTAATGTTATCTTTTCTCTGTATTGTTTTATACATTGATATACGCCGTTTTGCTTCGTTTTTTACTTTATGTATCTTTGACTAATATCTTTAATTAAATGTATTATGCGTTGACTCTTATTTCGCCGTTTACTTTGTTTATTTTGTTAAAATGGATACAAATGAGCTGTATTCTGTCTTATATCTTATTTGTATCTATTACAGTTATATGTAATATTTATTTACAATTTTTTTATTCTTCCGATACTTAATATTTTTCTTCTGTTTTTATTTTTTTTTTATTATGCGCGAGGCCAAATAATACATCATTAAAATATGTACAGGATGTTTAAAAAATAACGATAAGTCTTTTACACAGAATATACTAGTATTTATTTATTTGCCTTCACATAAGTGATTACAAAAAACTTCCAAAATTTTACACTTTTTTAAATTCTTAATTCCTATTTCATTCCTCTCCTTATCTTCTGTCCTCTCTTTCGTTTTGCCTTTTCTTCGCATTTTGTATTTCTCTCTCTCTCTCTCATTCTCACACATACATACATACATACATACACACATATATATATACATACGTACAATATATATTACGCCACACCCACACCCTTGCACACACGCACATATACTTGCCCAGACCCTCTCATCCACACCCTCCCACCCACACCCATACACTCCCATAGTCTCCCAGCTGACCATTTTCATTTATTTTCTCTTTCTCTCCCTATCTTTCTATCTTTCTCCTCCCTTAAACGTTCTATTTTCCTCATCCATTCATACCCCCGTCCATCCTCGTTTAGTACCTCTAAATTTCTTCCGCCTTTTTCATTTACGTACTCACAGTTTTTCTTCAGATGCTCAATGTCTTCTCTTTCCATATCACACAATCTGCATTTCCTATCCTCTTCTTTCATCCAATACTTATTTCCTCTCTCTTCATTCCCACATCTCCATCTTGCTATTTGTACCATCTTCTTCCCTTTTTTCCTTCCACACCTTCGGATGTACTCTGGTATACCATTGACTCTTTCATAGTTCTTACACGTTCTTGATTTTTTTTACCTTTTCCCCTCTCTCTTGCTCATCCACCTCGATATCCCTCTCTCTTACCCTGTCCCATTTGTTCTCCCAATATTCATTTAGACTTATCTCACTGACGCCTCCTCTCCATAAATAATCCCTTCTCTCTACACTCTCTCTTGTCCAATCTATCCACTCGCTTTTCCTTTCCTCCTTTCTCCTCTCCATCATACACAATTTCCCAATCTCTCCTCCTTCTCCTTTCTCTATCCTTTCTTCCCATCTCCCTGCCCGCCAGCCTGTCTCCACTCTAAGTTTATTTCTTTTTAATTCCTCCCTAACGATATAACCTGGTGTTGTCCTTTCCAGTCCTAATACCCATTTCAAGTACTTATCCTGTACGGCTTCAATTTCTTTCCACTCTTTATAACCCCATATTTCCACCCCATAGTATAAAATCCCTTTAACTACGCTGTCAAACAGCTTTAGCCTCCATCTCACATCCCCCTTAAATTTCCTCTCTCCGTAACTCCAAATCCAACCCATTGCCACTCTTGCCTTTCTTATCCTCTCCCTAATGTGCTCCTTATCTTCCCCATTCCTTGTCATCATGTATCCCAGGTACTTATATTTTTTAACTTCTTCTAATCTGTCCTTTCCCCACCACCAAAATCTCTCTTTTTCCCTTCCTCCTTTATTCTTAAACACCATGACCTTTGATTTTTCAGTGCTTATTTCTAATTTTTTCTCTTCCAGGTATTTTTTGAATCTTCTAATCATATCTCTTAGACCGTCCTCCCCATCTGCTACCAACATGATATCGTCCGCATATTCGATCGACCAAACTCTATCATTTCCTATTTTAACTCCTCCCCTTCCTTTCTTCAATTCTTCCTCTATGTCCGCCAAATATATATTAAATAAGGTCGGGCTCAAGGGGCACCCTTGTCTCACACCTTTCTCTACCCAAAATTCTTTCGATACTTCCTCTCCTATTTTTACTACACACCGCGTCTCCTCGTATATTTCTTCTACTCTCTGTATCAGGTCTTCATTTATCTTCCGTTTTCTCATCATTTCCCACAAAATTTTCCTATCTAACCTATCAAAGGCCGCCTTTAGGTCCACAAACAAAGCGTATACTCTTTCTTTCTTCTTCATCCCTTTTCCTATCACATGCTTCAATATTTTTATATTCTCCACTGTTCCTCTTCCCTTTCTAAACCCCGCTTGTGATCTACTCCATCCACCTTTTTCATCCAAATCTTTCACCAACCTCTTATTCAATATATTTGCATACATTTTATATCCGGTACTTGTAAGTGTCACTCCTCTATGGTTTGCTGTTTCCTTCCTGTCTCCTCTCTTCCAGATTGGTACCACCACCCCCACTCTCCATTTCTCAGGAAAGCCGTCCCCCTCCCACACTCTTTTTATTACTCTACCCACCTTAATACTAATCTTCTCTCCACCTTCTTTCCATGCCTCGTTTCTAATTCCATCTAATCCTGCTGCCTTTCCCTTTTTTAACCTCTTTATCTCCATATTTACCTCTTCTTGATTTATCCCCTCTTCTCCCTTTTTACTCCTCTTCTTTCTCTGTGTAATTTCCTTCTTTTCCTCTACTCCTCCCAATGCCTCTTTAAAATGTTTTTCCCATTCCCGCATTTCAATTTCTTTACACACTCCCTCCTTCTTTTTCCTACCTCTGTTTATAAAATTCCATGCCTCTGCTTCTGTCTTTATATTTTCTATCTCTTTTTCTTCTCTTTTCTTATATTCCTCTTCTTTTTTCTCATACAGACTTCTATACTCTCTTCTACACCTCACATATTCTTGGTATCCCTCTTCCCTTTCTTTTCTGTATTTTCTTCTCGCTCTATTCAGCTCTCTCTTTTTCTCCTTACATTCTTTATATATATATCCCACCAAGGGCACCACCCTATTCTTCTCCTCTTCCCTTTTCTCCTGACTTTCACCGCCTTCGTTATTTCTCTTTCTATCTCTTCCCACTCCTCATTTACCTCTTTGTCTTCCTCTTTCCATTCCACTTCTTCCATCCTCTTCCTGTACTCTCTTACTCCCTCTTCCGACCAATCTTGCACTCTTCCCTCTTCTTCCCCTTTCTCTTCTTGCCTTGCATACTGGTTCTTGATTTCAAATATCAGCGGCTGATGGTCTGATTCCACCCTGCATCCTACTTCAAACTTGGCCACTCTTTGCCATCCCTCCCAATTCACTATTCCATAGTCAATTACTGACTTCTTACCCGCCTTTTCGTATGTCCATTCTCCCTCCTCATCCCCATATTTCCCCCCATTTAGCAATATCCACCCTCTTTCTTCTATTAAATCTATCAAGTCTCTCCCTTGCTTGTTTATAATTTCGTCCTTTGACTCCCTCTCTTCATCTTCTCCTTCTTCCTTATTCTCCCACCCTCCGTTTTTTCCTACTCTTGCATTGAAATCCCCGGCCAACACCAAAATCTCTTCTTCCCCCTCTTTAATCCATTCCTTTAAATTGTCCAACACTTTTTTATTTCCATCTCTATTATATACTGTTACTACTCTCCATTTTTCTCCATCCGTCTTCATAGCCCTTTCTTGAAACCCCTCTTTCTCTTCATACCCAATGTCTATCTCCTCCAACTCCACTCTCATTCCAGTAATAATTCCCCCTTTCGCTCTCCCTTTCCTACATTCTTTACTTGCCGGTTGACATCTCCACTTCCACCCCTCTGGCATCTTCTCCTTTAATTTCTCCCACTCCCTTCCATCTACCCATGTTTCTGTCAGACCAATTATATCAAAATCTTTTAGAAATTCCCAGAAATCCTCTTCTTTTCTTTTTAACCCTGCCACATTCCATGTTACCCCGCTCACTATTTTTTCTTTCATATTCCTCCCTTTCTTTCTATCTTCTGTTTTACATGTTTTGCTGATACTATTTTCGTTCACTGTGAAGGCTCTATTTAAAAAATCTTTTCATTCATACATTTTCTCTCCTCATTCCATACATATTCTCTACCATTCATCCATGCTCTTCCGATCCCTACTTTCACACTCATACCTTTTTCTCTCTCACTTTTTGCCCATACTCTCATTGCACTCTGTCTTTCTCTTTCATTCTTTGTCAAATCATCATCTACATATATTGTTGTTCCTTTCAATTTATTCTTTTTTTCCATTATCATTCGTTTCTCATCCATACTATATAATTTCACTAAAATTAAACTATCATCCTCCCTACTTCTGAGTTTAAATACATCTTTTACTTTAATTCCCCTATCTTTTACCCCTATTTTCTCAAAAACCTTCGTCACCGCATCCATAACCCTTCCCCCTTCTACTTTTTCCCCCCTCACTACTATATTTAATCTCCTTTCTCTTCTCTCTTGCTCCTGCGTTCTCCTCTCCGAGTCTTGAATGATCTTTCGCATTTTCTCTAATTCGCTTTCCAAAATTTTCCGAGCAATTCTTTCTTCTTCTCTAAATTTTTCTATTTCTTTTTTCATCTCATTCTTTACCTCTCTTCTCACTTCTTCCATTAGTTCTGTTTTGATTTGTTTTACAATCTCTTCCCTTTGTCTTGCCAGCAACAACGTCATCTCTTTTACCGTATCCTCCCTCTGCTTATTCATCATTTTCTCGATCTTTTCCATGTTTATGCCGTCGCCCATACCGTCTTGGCTCGGCTCACCTTCTTTCGCTCGTTTCACACTTTGCGTTATTCCCTTGTCGTCTTCCTCCCCGCTGCCGGAGTCGTTCGTTCTTCCCCTCTTCGACAACAGCGATACAATGCTGTTCGCGCTGTCCCTTCTACTTTTCCCGAGACTCTCTGCCTTCGTTGGTCTTCCCCTTGGTTTCTTCCTCTCCGTCACTTTCTCTTGCTTCGCTTCCTCTCTGTCTCCCTCTTCCGAACCTAGCCCCCACTTGTCTCCTCCTTCAACCCACCTCTTCCCTCTACAACTATCTACTTCTACCGGTGCTATAAATGTCTCTTCTTTCTCTACTTTATCCTTCTTCCTCTCACTCATTCCCTCTTCCCGTCCGCGCTCACGCACCACCCTTTCCAATCATTGTCTTTGTCGCTGTTTTTACTTCTTTCTCGTTCTGTCGCGCGCTCTCTCTTTCTCTCTCTCTCTCTCTCTCTCTCTCTCTCTCTTTCTCTCTCTCTCTCTCTCTCTCACTGCTCTCTCCTACCCGGCAACACACGTTTAAATGCACAGCACCGAACGATTCTCACTTCCTCTCGCACTTGCGCAGAAGACCACGTTTCTCGCACGTGCTCGCTATCGCCGTCTCTTGTTCCGAACAACGATGAAAATTCTCGGGATGACAGCCGGTGTTCGTTGCATGAAAGCCCAAGATATTCGAAGATTAGCGAGCAGAGCAGTTCCACAGAGATTTTCTTCGTATTCCCCTCCCCCTCCCCGAACAGTCAGCCCTACTACCTTTCGGCCGTCGAATGGCACCTACCGCTCGTTGGATTGAGGTTAGATCACTTACTTCCCTTTTATACTCTTCTCAGCTCGCATCAGATTTATTTGCGAGCTGCTTTTTTGCCCAGCTCTCGATTTTAGAGACTCGCGTCTTCTGTAAAAAACCCCGAAGGAAGATCCTCTACAGTATCCTCTCAAAAAAATCGCTCAAAACGTCCGCGCTTATATAAACACGTGTTTTCCACTCACCTGCGCGTGCGCCATTCCACAGAATATACTAAACTGAGAAGAAATGTTCTCGGCCTTTTTGCAATTTTTGCAATAATTAACAAAATATTAATTGCTAACAATTGCCAAAAATTGATCTTCAATCATTTTTTATTCAAATGCTATCAACTTTATAGAAAAATTGCAAGAGATAAAAATTCTTTATTTTCTTCTCATAAAGTTCTAAGAATTTTTTAGAAATTTATTCAGATTATTTTAATATTGATTATTTTTTCATGTTGATAAAAATAAGAAAATGCAGTAGAAAACATTTGGAAAAAATTCTTGGAGCTTTATAAAAAAAAATAAACAATTTTTGTCTTTTGCGGTTTTTTTGTAAAGTTGATTGTATTTGAGTACAAAATCATTGAAGAACAATTTTCAGTAATTAATATCTTGTTAACTATTGCGAAAATGATAAAATTGTTACTTTCGGAATACCCCGTACATAAGTCAGTGTTCCATTCGCTGTTCAGAATACAATATAATAGTAACAAAGGTTAAGAAAAACTAAGTAAAACTAAATTTATTATGAATTTTTATTTTAAATAATAGTCTTTAGGATATAAGGATTTAAATATGACTATCCCGATAAAATATTAAAGGAATATTGCAACATTTTCATAATGCGTAATATTACAAAAATTGCTGTAATATTGAAATTTTTATATTTTATTGAATATATTGCAACTGTCTTAAAAAATATTTTGTAAAAAATATATAATTTACTGTTGCAGTGTTACAATTCAATAGATTATATATAGAGAAATATTGCATAGGTGAACAATAGTTCATTATTCACTACATCAAGATAATTTATTGTAGATCACCTAATCTCTTCCAATAAGGAAGATAATAATCTTCAAAACATCGTAAAATAATATAACAGAAAAAAGTTGTTTACAGAATCATAAAGCCAAATGTGCACACAGAACTATTGCACAGGATTGGATAATAACTAGTTAAAACGTTAACACAAAAAAAAACAGTTAAAAAGTTAATAACTTAACTTAGTTAATTTAAAATGCATTAATTTCTAACTTAATTTAGTTACTTTTAAACTTTAATTTATTAACTTTTTTCAAATTATAAATTGTCGTATCTCTCTTGATGCTAATATTTTTTTTCTATAAAGTCTTAAACATTAGAGAATTAATTTAGAAAAAGTTTAATGATTTTATGATAAGAGACTCTACAATAACAGTCACACCATACGGTAGCTAGTTTTTATTGATTCGCTAAGTTTTGTTAATATGAAATGAGTCTTACATGAAAAATTATTGTCGAACAGAGTTGCACATCCACTCATTTACTAAATTTTCACGTTTATCTTTGTAACAAATATCTAATCAATGTTGCTGTAAACATCCATGAGCAGTCGTTTTAGAAGTTAAAGAAAGTTAGATAGAGGTTAAAAAAAGAGAAATACGTAGGCTGCTGGAAAAGTTTCTGCACTCTAGTACTTTCAGTGGCACCAACGTTCTGCTATTATCATATCCGTAAAATTAGGCGCTTTTAACCTAATTTAATATTTCAATTGACAGTTTGTACCCAAGCCAACTAGTTTTGTTTGCATAGTATTTTAAAAGAAGTTATTTTGTAAGAAAATGGAAATTTCGCGTGAAAATTTTCGGGCAATGATTTTTTACGATTACAAATGTAATCTAACTCCGAAACAATGCATCGATCGACTTCATTTGGCTTTTGGGGAT
>NW_017305001.1:441053-451427 GCF_001594115.1 Trachymyrmex septentrionalis
ACTGAATTTTAGATATTTTTTTTCATATTGTTTGCAGAAACTTTTCCAGCAGCCTACGTATATATTATATATATATTTATAATTATGCACAGTTATGTAACCATTTATATATATGTATGCAAAATTTCTTGTAAGCAACTAGGTCAATTGAAATGAAAATAACAGATCTTGATCGATTTTTGCTGCCAATCTGCCGTCAAGTTATTTTAGCAGGCTCTATTTGATTTTTACTTACAATCTGCTATCATATTATGTCAGCAGACTCTGCTCCGCTCGGTTTTTATTAGCAATCTGCTGGCAAAACATGTCAGCAGGTTTTATCGACAAATCCATAGCCAAATACAGATGTAAATAGCTATGGTTTTGTAGCCAAAATCTGATTGAGTTTGTTGCCAATTTGCGCGTAAATTGCTAACATTTTACTATTAAAAGAAATAAGTTGGACATATTCTTATTTGTTTAAACAACATTTCATTAACTTAAAATATTTTGAATTATATAAAGCATCCAAAATTTAATTTTAAAATTGTTTTAATGATAGTTTCGAGCAGAAAAAATTATTTTGTATTTACTGTCATCTTATACTTCTACCCAAGTTTAAGAAGAATATTTAATTATTGCAACTTTTACGCATATAAAAATATTAAGAATTATATAATATCAACCATATAAAAGAAACTGCCAGAGAACACTGATAAAAACCATATATCATTTGTCCAGTTTTATAGTAAGCATCAGAATACATACCTTAGCTATTAGCACACTTTTATTTTCAAAGAAATTCCCCAGAGGGATATTTGCCCTCTGGGATAATTCAAAAATATACGGCTAGGCCGCGCGCCAAACTTAAATAAATTATTGCGGGGGACAAAGGCCCCCCCCCCTGCATGGGTGTTACAACTTGGCAAGGCTTGGGGGGGGCAAGCCCCCCAGCCTGAGCATATCACAAATAATTATACCTCCCCGGTTCGCAGGCCGGGGAGGTATATTATTACAGTTATACGACGGCTCCTCCGGGATATCACAGATAAATTGTCAAAGTATAAAAGGCCCGCAGGAGCACGCGCGGCGGTGAGCTACTCATAATAAAATTAACAATGTATATCGTGAACACATTCACGATTTAAAATACAATATTATTTAGATGCGACATTCACACTCGAACATTCAAGGCTTCATAAACAGAAAAAAAAAATAGATAAAATAAATAAATAAATAAATAAGATAAGATAAAATAAATAAAATAAGTAAAATAATAAAATAAATAACATCAATAAAAATAAATAAAATGAATAATATAAATAAAATAACAATAAAATAAATAAAATAATAATAAAATAAATAAGATAAATAAAATAAATAAATAAAACAAATAAAACATACAAAAAGTCAAGAAGATAAAAATAGGAAAAGTTAGAAAGAGGGGATAGCAAGGAAAGGAAAGAGGAAAAGATAAAATAGCATAAAATTGCTAAAACAATAAAAGATACAGCAGTACCTAGTGTAAATAATAAAATAAATAAATAAATAAAATTAACAGGGAGGAGCCCCCGTCCAACTGTCCAAACATAAAAATAAAATTAATAGAAAATAAAAAGTTACGAAATAAAATAAAAATAAAAATAAAAAAATAAAAATAAAAAACTATCACAAGAGCGAGCAGCGCCCATATCACAAAAATATAGTTGGACAAAGGGCCATTCCCTACTACTAAGTTTAAAAAGGGAGGGCCAAGACAACTACAGAATAAGTTACGCGACATTCACACTCAACGAATCGCGACGCGCCGCATCTTGCACACATTTTCTCGGCGTCCCAGCGCCGCACGAACCGTGGCGGTGTCGCGAGACGATCGCTAGAGGGACGGGGAGGAGCCAGGTACTGGCGGATGCCGGACACATACTTCATATAGATGTCGCGTGACCAGCGAATGGTATCCGATACAATGAGGGGCCGCATCATCGCTGCATATTGGGAGCCAATCTGCAGCAGTCTCAATACCGCCTCATTCCCCGGATTCCACGAGCCAAGAGCGCCGACGACGAAGGCCATCACGACGACACGATACCCTTGTCGCTCCTCTGCCAGTGACGAGTATTTGGCTATTTTCCTCGCCCTGGCGTCCTCGAAAGCTACCCAGCGGTTTTCAAATGGCACCGTGACGTCGCAGATGACGACACTTTTGGAGATCTCGTGCCTGATCACAAGATCAGGCCGTAACGCCTTCAATTCGCCGCTGACACCTTCCATCCGCTGATTAACCCGCACCACCCCCGGAAGACTCGTAGCCAGAGGCGGTGCAGGACAGCGTCGTGCCTCAGCTATATTGCGGCGAAATGGACGCCGCAATGGCAGAGCACATGAGGCAATGTCTCCGATACCTCACCACATCGCCGACAGCACTCGTTGTTTGCCTCCCAACGCCGCGCGCCGTTGAGAGGGAACACATCTAATCGGGCCTTATGAATAAAGCGTCAATCAGCGAAGTGAGTGAAACTGCCGCCGCGGATAAAGTGATTGCTCTCTCGACTCCGCGACGACACCTTGAAGATCTTGCCATGGTCTGGTTTCGCAAGCAACCTGCTCGCGTAGTGCTCTGCTACAGCTGAGCGCAACCGATTCACTACCTGGCCGCGCGCCAGGCGGAATCTTAACCGCTGTCCCCTGGGCCCCCGACATTCCAACGTCATCTCCTCCGTGGCCGCAACCCATCGCCAGCGCAGGGACAACCTCTCGGACTGTCTGAGCGCCGCGTTCCGCGCATTCAACCAGAGCGAAGCCTCCCCTCCGCCTGTCATCCTTTCATCCAATGAGCCGGATAAGAAGGAGGCGATATCCTCGCAACTAGGGGCGTGGCCGATCCTGCGCCCAACCACTCCCCTCAGCGATTCCCACGCCAACTTCCTCACGGTGCCATCGCGCACCGTTAACATACGGTACACGTGGGATACCGTGAGGACGTCGGCGAGGTCGGAGAGCGGCAGGAGTCCACATCCTCCCCAGCGGCGGGGCATGTAGACTCCCTTCGCGCTCGCTCGCTGAGGGAGGTTGAGCCAGGATTTTACGTGTCTCCGGATGTTGAGATCCACGTAAAGGGATCTTTAAACACCCTGGCTCCCCGGAGCAGGAAGTCGAGTCTGGGCAGGATAAACGTGCCCAGCGTTTCGACTTTCTGCCATGGGGCAAGGAGAGAACGGTCGATCGCGCTCAGGTCCGAGATGATGTTCCCGACGGCGGCGTAGGGCGTCTGGTCTATGAAGAACCCCGTTGGAACGCCTAGGTGTTTGACTCACCCTCAGCCAGTGGGTGATCGCACCCCCCTGGATTTGGAATGACATCGGTAGGACTCTGCCGCCATTGCCCGTACCGATATGCAGGGTGGCATACTTTGCATGGTTGAACCGCAACCCCACCGAAGCTGCCTCCGCCTCCACAGAGGCTAGCAATCTCTTCATCCCCTCGGGCGTCTGGGCCAGGAGTGCAATGTCATCCGCGTAAGCCAATGCCGACCAGGTACTCTCATGAAGGGGGTACCCGTCGTCAGACTCGGCCGCCACGCGTACGACCGAGTCAATGGCTAGATTAAAAATAATAGGGCTTAGCAGACAACCCTGGCGGACGCCCGACCGGATGGTGATGGGTGCTGTGTGACCCTCGGCGGTTCGCACGCACATTGTGCAACCATCGTACATAGAGTCCCATATCGCTATGAGATCCCTTGCCTCGCTATGAGGCACCGCGGATTTTACAAGCGCCCTGCGGATCGTCGCGTACGGGATCGATCCAAATGCATTGGACAGATTCAATCACGCGACGACCTGACGCCTGGTTCGCTTCGCGTGCGTCAGGATTTCCTGCAGGACGAAGTTGTGCTCGTAGCACCTCTCGTCCCGCAGGAAGCCCTTCTGCGCGCTACTAAGCTTTCCGACTGACCGCCCAGTTAGTCAATCGGTCGGCTAGGAGCGAAAAGATTAGGAACAGTGTCCCCTGAAGCCAGAGGGCGCCAGTTCTCCAGCATGCCCCGGTCTCCTTTTTTGTGCACA
Organism: Trachymyrmex septentrionalis; assembly: GCF_001594115.1. Lineage (NCBI taxonomy): Eukaryota > Metazoa > Arthropoda > Insecta > Hymenoptera > Formicidae > Trachymyrmex > Trachymyrmex septentrionalis. Next base: position 445,097 of record NW_017305001.1, read on the forward strand.
AGCACCGTGCTGGAGGTCTTCCAGGATGCGGGAACCGCCTCGAGCCACAGGCAGATATTATACAACGCCGTGAGGAGCCGCGATCCCCGATCCGCGGAGGTCACGATAGGATATACCGTCGGGACCCGGCGCAGAGTTATTCATGCGCCGGAGTCGACGGTCCACCTCTCGCTCCACGAGCGGACCCAGCGCGCTCGGCCTCCACGCCAGCTCCAGTCAGGTCTTCCCCGCCGCGATACAGTCGCTCGAAGTACTCCTGGACCTGACGTTTAGGCACCTGGCACTGATCGGCAGGTCCTTGGAGCACTTCTCGCACTACTTTGCGGCGGTCCGCCCTGTACAGAGCCTGGATACGCTTGGCCTCGCGCACCCAGTCACCGCGTGCTTCTCCCGACGCTCTGGGTTCAGCCGGTGCTGAACCCGGCCTACCGGCGCCCTCTCTCTCCGGACGATCACCTCCCCTCGCCCCCCCCCGACGCGCACCAGCCTCCCGTGACCGCACCGAACGGTCGCATTAATTTTAAAATTAAATTAATTTTAAAATTGTTTTAATGATGGTTTCGAGCAGGAAAAATTATTTTGTATTTACTGTCATCTTATACCCAAGTTTAAGAAGAATATTTAATTATTGCAACTTTTACGCATATAAAAATATTAAGAATTATAAAATATCAACCATAAAAGAAACTGCCAGAGAACACTGATAAAAACCGTATATCATTTGTCCAGTTTTATAGTAAGCATCAAAATACAGATCTTAGCTATTAGTATACTAAATATTACAAAAAGCATTTTGTGTTAGGAATAGCCATAAACATAGTATCTCTAAACTGAGCATTCGAGGAGTGGGGGTAGTTCTCATGTAGAAAAGGATGCACTCGTTTGACCCATGTGCGTTCTCTCTCGTTTTGCGTCTGCGTATAAAGTGTACCTCTGAGAAAGGGAATCAAAAACACAAAAAAGCTCGGCGAGCTAATCTGGCTAACAAAAATTTGGAATGACGTAATATAGTACTCAACTTGAGACAAAAAACATGTATCGTCCCCGTTCACATTCGTCGTGAGATTCTCACAGAACATATACGAGACTTTCTTCGCCGATTTGATTGTAAACTATTATATTTCAGTTCCTCGTTCTTTTTTTTATCCCTCTCTCAGAGATACACTTTATACTCACGCCCGAAACAAGAGAGAACGCACATAGGTTAAGTAAGTCCGTCCTTTTCTAATTAAGGACTACCCCTACTCCTCAAATTTCTGACAATGTTCGATCTAGAGATACTATATCTATGGGGATAGCATTATATAGCATGAGACCTTGATCATTATTTATTAGGGATGTCATAAGAAAGATTTACTTACTTTAACCTAATAAGATCCCGATTTATTAGGGATATCATAAAAAAGGCTTCCTTATTTATATCTGATAAGGTCCTCATCGAGATTTGATAGGGATGCTTTAACTTTATAAATACTTATGAGGATTGTTCGATAAGTCAGATCAATTTTTGCGAGATGGCGCCATAATGAACTGTGTAGTATTGGGTGTGTGAATATGACTCCGCCCTTTTTTGTGAAAATAAAATACATTTCCTTGTTTAGAAAATGAAATAATTATTTATTCAAAGTATGCTCCATCATGCAGCTACAACCTTCGCCCATCTTTCAGGTAATTTACGGATTTCTTGCATGAAGAAGTCCTGGTCTTTCGAGGCAATTCAATTATCAAGCCAAATTTTGATGCTTTCGTAAGAAATAAATCGCTCTCCTGTAAGATCTGATTGCATCGTCCGGAATAAGTAGTAATCTGAAGGAGCTATGTCTGGCGAATATAGCGGGTGAGGTAGCACTTCCCAGTCCTGTCCATTTAAATATGTTTTCACGACTTTTGCAGTATGCGGTCTGGCGTTGTCATGTTGAAAAATTAATTTGCTATGCCTATTCACCCATTCTGGTCGTTTTTCTTCTATAGCTACCTTTAAACGCATTAGTTGTCGTCGGTAAACATCGCCAGTGATAGTATCAGACGGTTTCAGCAACTCATAGTGCACAACACCTTTCTGATCTCACCAAATACAGAGCATAACCTTGGCATAATGAATATTTTTCTTTGGCTGTAATGGGCCGGCTTCACCTGACTTCACCCAGGCTTTTTTGCGTTTTGGATTCTCATAATATATCCATTTTTCATCTCCAGTAATTATTCGATGCAAAAAACTTTTTCTTTCTTGTCTTTGAAGCAGCATTTCACAAATGGTTTTTCGATGTTCGATGTCTCTGTCTTTTAATTCATGTGGAACCCAGTTACTAGCTTTTTGAACTATTCCTATTGCTCGCAAACGTTTTGCAACAGTTGATCGATCGACAATTAATGTTGCTGCCAATTCTGATTGTGTTTGACAACAATCTTCAACCAATGATTCTTCCAATTCAGCGTCTTCAAATTTTTTGGGTGGTTTTCCATGTTCTTTGTCCTCAATGTCAAAATCATCGTTTTTAAACCGTCGAAACCATTCTTTGCAAGTTGTATTTGATGGAGCATGCTCACCGTAAATATCCACAAATAAATGATAAGTTTCCGCTGCACTTTTCCTAGTGCAATAATAAAACTTCCCGCAAATGATGTTTATTTTGAATAAAACCCAACATTTTCAATGCGATAAAAATACTTGTTTACGTTTCTCAACCGTATGTCACATACTGCGTTTGACAGCTGACACAAAGTACTATCGAATACAAGTATTGACATTTTAATGTACATGCGTAAGCAGTGACACTAGCGAACCTATTGGAAAGGGCGGAGTCATATTCACACACCCATATATGGCCAAGAAATAACACTGTTTAATCTGCCTCATACCTAGTTTTAACTAAAAACGACGCTTAGTTTACGTGTGGCAGACGTTGGAAGTGAGCATGGCAGCAGTTGTAAAAATAGAGTAAGACGAATTCCGCGCGTGCAGTTATTAAATATTTTTATTTAAAGAAGTGAACGGCTGTACAAATTAAAGCCAAGTTGGATAAAGTTTACGGGGACTTTGCATCAGCGTTGAAGACCGTTTATTTTTGGATTAATGAGTTCAAAAGAAGCATCAATCAAAGATGAAGCGCGTCCCGGACGTCCAGTTGAAGTCACTATGGCAGAAATTATTGAAAAAATCCATTGTATCGTCATAGAAGATCACCGAATAAAGATGCGTGATATAGCTGAGATTGTAGATATCTTAGTAGATAGGGTGCATAATATCCTGCATAAAGAATTAGAAATAAAAAATATTCTATTTCCCAGAAATAAAAAAGCTTTGTGCTCGATGAGTGCCGCGATTGCTGCCTATCGAACAAAAACGCATGCGAAAAGACATTTCGCAGCAGTGTTTGTCAATGCTTAAACGCAATCCACAAGACTTTTGGCATCGATTTGTGATCGTAAACAAGACATAGATCCACCGCTACACATTCGAATCAAAACAGCAATCGAAGCAGTGGACAGCGCCTGGTGAATGTGCGCCGAAGAAGACGAAGACTGTTTTGTCGGCCGGGCAGGTCACTGTTTTTTGGAATTCCCAAGAAATCATCTTTATTGACTACTTACAGAAGAATCAAACAATTACAAGAGCATATTATTCTATACTTCTAAATCGTATGTACAAAGAACTGCGAACAAAACGACCGCGAGTCGCGCGCAAAAAAGTCATCTTTCACCATGACAATGTTTCGGCTCATACCTTCACAGTCGCAATGGCAAAATTGTATGAATTAAGATTCGAATTGCTGCCCCATCTACTCTATTCTTCTAATTTGGCTCCTTGTGACTTCTTCCTATCCTCAAACTTCTGGTTCGGGGAAAAGAAATTTTTATCCAATGAGATTATCGCTGCTGTGGATGCATATTTTGAAGGCCTCGAGAGTTCCTATTTTTCTGAAAGGATAAAAAAATTGGAACACCTGGACTAAGTGTGTAGAGTTCCAAGCAGACCACGTTAAAAAATGAAAAAGAATTTTCTAGAAAATAGATGATTTTATTGCTTTTTTCCCTGATTTATCGACCCTCGTATTTATTAGGGCTAACTTATAAGGGCCTAGAAAGGATTTATTAGAGTATATGTGCCAAGCGGTAGAGTATATGTGCTATTTATGATAGATTTCATAAACCTATGAACCTTTAAGTTAGATTAAGTATCTCGCTGCGCACAGCGATCTTTTTTTCTGCTAGATTCTTTCATTTTGTATAAAAACGCATCTAAACATAAATTTGATTATTGACGTTGAGAATATTAAATTGAACAATTATCTAACTAATTTTGTTCATTGTTAGTTACATTATTTTCGTATGAGAGAAATTAATATGTAATATTTGATAGCAAGTATGATAGTAACTGACTGGATGTTCAGTTAAATTGCATAAATTTTTATCAGGATTATATTGACAAATATAACACAACTATACATTCATTAACATTCAATGTTCATGGATCATCGAAGTAGCAGTTTCCGTACGATTATAGGTTAAGCAACGCGAATGATGGTGTGCATTCGGATGGCCGTTTCAAAATACCATAAAATTAATTCCCATAATATTTCCTTTTAAATCTGATAGTTTTTTTTTATACAGCCCTGATAATTTTTCCTTATAGAGTCCTGATAATTTCTCGTTCTAGAGCGCCGATAATTTTTTCTTATAGGATCCTGAACAATTTGTTACGTACCATATAGGTAAATTATCTGACCTAATAGGACCTGATTAATTTTAGGGCATACTAATTAGATCCTTTTTTAAGCCGTAACAATTTCTACATGGAATGTTCCAATACCTTTTCGTATTTTGTATAATCTTTTCCAATCGACATTGACGCGAACATGTTCATCTCTGCTGATAACTGCGCAACTGTTTATCATACACTGCTTTTACACAGTCAGTAAGGCCAAAGCGTGTTCTATAAAAAAATTATGAACAAAATAGCACTTTCTCTCTTGTGGCATCTCCCCTAGAATTATCTTTTTAACTATTATTTATTATATTTATTATATTTATTATTTACTATTGATCTATTATTATTTATTATTTATATTTATTTTTATATTTATAATATATTTATTGTAACCGTACTCGCGAGTAACGGCACAACTTTTTCGCGTGCTCTGTTATATTTTTTACATAAATTCCCGTACGAGATGATTCAATAACCAAACAGAATTTTCGATAAGAATTAGAGCTTTTTTCAAAACAAGTTGAGCGCCAGACACGAGAGAGCATGCCACTATTTTGTTAATTTTTAATTATTTTACAATAATCACAATTCGCAACGGCAACAGGGGTGGATAGTTATAGGAGAGTTGTCGAAGGACAAAAGAGAGGCTGCCAACAATAACATAGAAATTAACAATAGATAACCAGTGTATTTAGCGGCGTTGATTATTACAGATAACTATAAATCTGAGTGTATGGCGGGTCGGCAACGAACAAAGATTAGTCGCTACTAAGTCAGGCAACCGGATTAGGCATTAATAACATCAAAACTCTAAAGATACTTTGACACGCCATACAGATGGAAATTCCGCGGCAACTAAGAGAAGAACAAAATCTATCACCGGTAGCTGTAGAGCTTGCACACTGACGCAACATAAAACGAAGCCAGAGCTTTACCGTTAATTTTTGTCGCAATTATCGAAGGTCTTGCTCGCAAATATAAAGACAAAGAAAGCAAGGAACAAAAATATATACAATACCAACTTGACTACGGTAAGAGCGAGCGCCAGTTGGCAATCGGGATCTTTTTCTCCAAAGAGTATTCGGGCGGATGGCACGTGGCTTGCAAATTATTAGCCTATATCGGCCACTTACAATCTCTCGAATTTCAACGCGCGAACCGCCCGTTGACATCTGGAATTTTGAGGTCGGTGACTTCACAATTAGGCAACGCTCGTCTGACCAGATTACTCCCTGGGCTCTTCAACAATCCGGCCAGAAACGGCTATCCTTTAGCTCTTTTTGTTTGTCCCTGAGTCCTCGATAATTTGTGCGCACGGAGGATCGTTCGTACTCTTACAATTTCCTCAGCTACAGTATAAGTGCTGACCAAGAGTTTTCCGCGGATTCACGCAAATCGTTCGGCCCCCCTCTAATCGGGGCCATATTATACGGGAGAAACAAAATTACAGAACAATATTTTAGCCGAGCACAGTCCGTCAACAGATCTAAATGCAAGACTACTAACTAAAAAAATTAATTTGCAACAAAAGAAACAAAAAGAAAGTAATTGAACGAATTATTAGCGCACGCTCGCATGTGCAGTCGCCCTCTGAGCCAGGAGGACGCAAGATCCCCCCCCCCC
>NW_017305001.1:451527-477807 GCF_001594115.1 Trachymyrmex septentrionalis
ATTTTTTAATTTATTTATATTTAGTTATTATTTTTACTTTTATTTATTATTTATATGACCTTCTTTTGACTTACTTTTTTAAATATTTTGAAATTTATTTTATATTTTTTATTAAAAATAAATTAGTTATTTTATCGAGCCTGACAATATGACTTTTTCAGACGAAAAGTCATGATTTTGTTACATAAAAAATTTATATGAATTTTTTCATTAGAGCACTTTTCTGGGGAAATTTTAATAACATTTCGGCAAATACATACATTTTACCGTTAATATATTCCATCATCACACTTTCTTCTCCTGTATTTGCTATACAAAGCGCTATACTTGTTGATGCAACATTGTCAATGCATTCCAAGCTAGTGATTTGTTCAAGACTTCTGTTTACGCCTCCAACTAATTCGGAATACGTTGGTCCTCCAAGATCAAAAAATAAGAATAATAAATAATTATTTGAAAAAAATATTAACTCGTTTAATATCAATTATAAAGTAATATTAAATCATAAATATACGAGTAATAAATATGATGGTTAATATTAAAAATAACGGAAACAGCTCCGATAACCTTGACCTTGATATATGTTGTCAAGATCATGACTCTGAGTAACCTCCAACAGGTTTTAGCCGTCGCTCGTTCTTCGTTAAAAAGTTATCAACAAAAAAGGTTTGAAAAAGTAACGATTTATTCCCGCTTTATACAATATTAAAAACTATTCTATACTCTTCCTTACTATAAGGACTTTCTATGCAAAGCAACTCTCATCCCTCTTCCTCTGCTTTGTAAAGCAGTGAATTTGTTTAAAAAATAGTAAATTTGTTTGTAAAGTAGTGAATTTGTTTGTAAAGTAATGAATTTGTGTTTTTAAAGCAGCTCAGTGTTTCTATAAGGTTAACCTTCAGGGGCGCACGACTCTCATCTCCGACTCTCACCCCTCCTCCTCCCTGCTTTAGAAGTGCACGACTCTTATCTCTGACTCTCACCCCTCCTCCCCCCTGCTTCAGGAGCGCATGACTCTCATCTCCGACTCTCACTCTGCTCCTACCTGCTTTAGAGGCGCACGACTCCCACTTTCGACTCTCATCCCTGCAAAGGGGCGCATGACCTAATAATAACTGCACGATTATTTTTAAAAAAACGTTATTGATTGCTTCTGCTCAACTCTAATTCTGATATCGGGTTTAATAACATCTAGTCTCAATGTCTCTCGTTCTCAAACGTCTGTTTAAATGCAATTCCGCTGGTGTCTTTTCCGTCGTTCAATGTGGTGTCAAGCGACAATAAAACAAATATTTGCATAAGACATCCTGTCTTGTATTATTCTTAAGTAATACCTTAAACTTCTTTTTAAAAGTGCATACGGCGTTCTCAGTCGCCCCATTTGATGCAGGATGATACGGTACAGTTTTCGTATGCTTAATAGCAATACAAACTCTTGAAACTGCTCGCTCGCAAATGCCGGTTCATTATCAGAAACAATTTGATGTGGCAATCCCCATATGCTTATATACTCTTTTAAAGCTCTAATTGTAGATTCCGAAGAAATATCGCACATTTCCTTAATATCAATCCATTTCGATTACGCACCGGTTATCACAAGATACGAGGTCTGTTCAAAAAGTATCGCGAATTTTGAATTTCCGCAGGTTACGTATATTCGATTTTCGATTTTTTATGGCGTCATGTTGGTACTCATGTCTCTCACTTATGCCGACAAGTTCGGCCATTTTGAATGTTCAGTTAATTTTTGACAGCTGCTTTGCTTGCACGTGTTTTGGCTCGTCTTCGATTTTTGCCTATTCCAAAAAATGGATCAAAGAATCTGTATCAAATTTTGTGTGAAAAACAAAATTAAGTGCGCGGACGCATTCCGAATGTTGACTGTGGCATATGGTGAAGCTACCTTGGACCGAAGCAACGTTTATCGGTGGTACAAAATGTTCTCAGAGGGCCGAGAAGATGTGAACGACGAAGAGCGTGCCGGACGCCCGAGCACGTCAACAACAGACGAAAACATTGATGAAGTGAAGAAAATAGTATTGGCCAATCGGAACGGTCAATAAGGAATATTACCTGCAAGTTATGCGCAATTTGCGCGAAGCAATCCGCCAGAAACGCCCGGATTTGTGGAAGAACAAAAATTGGCTTTTGCACCATGATAACGCCCCTGCTCACACATCGTTGCTTGTGCGCGAATTTTTGACCAAAAACAACACACTAATGATGCCGCAGCCACCGTATTCCCCAGATCTGGCCCCCTGTGACTTTTTCTTGTTCCCGAAACTGAAGAGGCCCATGAAAGGACGACGCTACGCTACGATTGAGGAGATAAAGACGGCGTCGATGGAGGAACTGAACAAGATCACAAAAAATAATTTTTTGAAGTGCTTCGAGGATTGGAAAAAACGTTGGCACAAGTGTATAATATCTGATGGGGATTACTTTGAAGGGGACAAAATAGATATTCATGAATAAATAAATAATTTTTGAAAAAACACAAAATTCGCGATACTTTTTGAACAGACCTCGTACATATGACCGCTAATCGGTCCGCAAAAATCTAGATATATGCGATGGTTTGGGCCCTGCAGCCACTTCCAAACATGTAACAAAGCCTTTGGGGAATCGTCCGCGTTCTCTAAACACTTTTTACTCGTTCCCCTATGAACGACCCCTTCTAATCTACACTTTACACCTCTTCCCCGATTACTTTTAGATACGCGTATTTCTTTGATTCTTTCAATTCATAACTCGCTAATATCCTCCCTACCAATTCTTGATTGTGCAGGCCTATTGTCCCCTTAATGTGCTTAATTTCAAAGTCAAACCTTTCACAAATATCATTAGGCTTTTCGCTCACTGCTTTAACTGACAGCTTTTCAACCGATTTATTGAAATGAATAATATCTAAGGCTTAAAGCCAATTCCGATCTACAATCGATGCGTTTATAGCTGGTAAAACAAATAATTCAAGTTCCCGTTTTTTGTTCTGAAATTCTATCTTAACCTTTAAGATATCAAGAGGGATTATCGGGTCCCCTATACGTTCTCAAATTACAGTAGTTTTCCTCATTATCTCATTTCCAAACGACTTAAACTTATCTCTTTTGATATTGCAGAGATCAACGATCCTGTATCAATTTCGAACGCTAGTACTCTATTTTCTACTTTCAGGCTTACTTTAAGTTCTATGTCACCGAGCATTTCACTATTATCTATATTATTATTATAAAACACATTATTTAGGCTCTCATTATCGTTTTTGGAATCTTCTAAATAATGATTCGACTCTTAACTACATTTTTAGTTTTAACATCCGCTCGTTTTTGTTTCTGGCTATTACCTTTCTCCTCTTTACTTGATTCTTTACTTTTACAAACAATCTCTAAATGACCCTTTTTCCCGCACGCGTTACACGCATAACTCTTAAAACGACAGTCTTTCGATACATGACCTTTTTTTCCGCAACAATAACAGGTTACTATTTTCTTTTTCTTATCCATAAAATTGAGTTTGTTGCCTCTGCTGTTCACCGCATTCCTCATGTCTGCCGCTTCACGTATTGGCATCTCCATGCTTGTGCTAATCTCCACCGTCTTGGCATACGTCAATTGTAATTCTCCCAGGAACCTCTTCCTGATTTCCTCACTGGCCAGCCCCCATACGAACTGGTCTCGAATGTGGATCTCCAACTGTTCCCCAAACTGACAATGTGCTGATAACTTCTTTAGCTTGGCTAGATACGCCTTAATGTCCTGTCCTTCCATCTGCTTGCATTCTTTGAATTTATAACGATATTATATTTGATTGCGGTTGCAGGTGCTTTTGTATAATTTCCGCAAGACGTTCCAATGTAAAATTTGTCGGATTTTCCGGTGTGCATAAATTGCAGAGAAGTTCATAACCTTCTCTTCCCACTAAAAAAATAAAAAGCGATACTTGCTTTTTCTTTGGCACATCATTACCTGAGAAGTAGTTTGTTAATCTTTCGAACCATCTTGTCCAATCTTCTTTCAACAAAAATTTGGACATATTGCCAACGGTCCCTTTTATAATGGCCTCTTTTACAATGGTTCCTGTGCCACGTGTTTCTTCTCCTCTAACCGCCTCAAATTCCGCTCTCACTTTTGTTAATTGTTGACTCTCCATCGCCAACTGCATTCTCTGATGCTCTTGTTGCTTCGCTCTTTTCACTAAGACTTTTTCTCGTTCCTCTAATTCTTTCTGAAGTTTCATAAATCCATTGTCGACATTTTATTTTTCAATGTCCCTGTGACTGCGAACGAACTTTGTTATTTTCGTTCCACACGCTCTATTCCTTTACTACGACGTTCTCGTTTATAACGATCACCAATTATCCTCATCGCCAATGTCATGTTTGCACGCTTAGGAAAGGTCTCGCAACAACAGAAATAGGCAGAACCAAGTCTATTATATACTTCTTATATTTGCTGTATCAAAAATGCACGCTATCCTTGGCATCGCCATTACAACAATGGTCGAAAGAATGTCTGCTCTTCGCTTACGCTCATCATGCCATCTCACACAGCGTCGCTCGGAAAGAAAAGAAAATACTATAGCAGCGCTTCCTACATCCAATGATAATGACTACTCTACAAAACTGAGTAAAGTTTCGTCAAATTAGGTTTTGCTCTCAATCTACTCTCAATTTGCCGATAGATTATGCAGGATTTTCTGTTCCGCGTTTCGGTTTTTGCTATCAATCTACTGGCATAGCACGTCTAGCAGGCTTTGTCATATATTTGACAGTAATTTACTAATGATATCAGATAATACAAACTTTGTGTACAATTTTTTATCTTTTTGCAATCAAAAATTAGTAACAGGCTCTGCTCAAAATCTGTCTCTGACGGCTTTGCTCAGGAAACTTGATTACTTATTTCATTAAAGAATTGTGAAAAAAAAAGAAAAAAGCAAGATTTGAATTTACTATCTCCAACGTTTCGATCTAGTATCTTACGACCTCGACCACACGAACTTCTTGTTACTCAGGTCTGTAAACAAGGTATATGACGCGCTTGAAAAATCGTAAATAATTAAATATCTCGTAAACATTTTGATATGATTTATACTGTTCTGGATTAGTGGGAGGGGTATATTATTACTACAATTTATTAAAACTTATATGTTATTTAGAATGTCCCTTATTGATACGTACCGAGCGGCCGAGATTGCTGAGAAAGTATTTTCAGTTGTTTGAAACAAGCGACTAGAGCGAGAAGTACGAATGTTCTCTTGCTATCTCATTCGCTCTCAGCACGCCGAAGGCGAACACACGGACATGGGCTCGTGCTTGCGTAAGTGGCTACCTATTTTGTCAGGCCGCCGTCTGATTTTGTGTTGCCACCGTCAATGCGGAGTTATTAGCTAAGTACTTAGGAGCTTCAGGCTAGAGTCTTATAAAGTGTATTTATCGCGTATCGTGTCCGCGTAATCAATCAGAAGTGATCCGTTATTGTGATTTCGCGTTTTACTGATTACTCATTGGTTTACGCGGTAACGCGATGTGCGACAAATGTCTTATGAGACTTCACTCTTAATTTAAAAAACAAAAACTTTACGTAAACGTGATATGTAATGCAATTAATATGAAAGATAAAAGCTTATTGTTATTCAGTGTGGATTTGTAAGAATCTTGTTGGAATTCACGGACATGAAATTATCCTACTTTTTTCCAGCTCGGCTAAGGTGTGAAAACATCTCTACAAAATAGGAGAGAAAGAAAGTGAGTGAAAGAGGAAGGGAGGGAGGAAGAGGGGAAACATGTACGTGCGTGTACCACGTGTCACGCGTTTCACGTGTAACAAGCAGCTGATCGCAACTGAGCGCCCGCGTCGGATGGTGAGTTGCGCCGTCCCTGCCTATCTTCCGTACGCGACGCGTAATTCGTTAACAATTTTCCCTTACAATTCAAAAATTAAACTTCGGATAAAATTTTGGCAAAAGAAAAATTGTCTCAGAATTATGTCTCAGAATTATGTCCCCAGCAAACGAGAATGAATTGAAATAAATTGAAATAGATTCAGATTTTCAGAAATATTGATTCACAAATGTTAAAATACTCGTATATGCTTTTCAATCTTGAATATATTTTTATTCATTTATAAGAATTGCATGGAGCATATTTCTATGCCTTTCAATTTAAAAATAATATTAGTTTTTTCTGTGCAACACAAATCGTGAATACTGTTCAATTCAAAATTTTGAATAGGAAATGCAGTTTTTCAATCCAATTGCATCTAATTGAATCTAATTGAATCCAATTAAATCTAAAAAAAAGTATTCGCTATTTAAAATATCCATTCGGATAGAAAAAAATTTCAATTGATTTTAATCCATTCCGTTTACTAGGTCAAGAATATGTAATTTTAGGACAAATGTTTGTTCTGAGACATCCTGTATATAAATGGTTTTTACTATATACATTCTAATATTAATATACTTTTTAATACTAATTTTTAATACTAATTTTTTGGTAATTGTTTAGAAGAACTACCTCACCTCCGATTTCGATGAAAATAGGCTCATTCGACGCGTTCTTCTATAGAATGAAAGAATCTGGCAGAAAAAAATGCGGGACTTCCCTGCGAAGCGAGATATTAAACATTAAAAAGGATCATTGAGATTAGGAAATCTGTCATAATAGTGAAATACTAAAATGCAAGTATGCGCTGTACTCACATTTTCATATTCTGAGGTTACATGTGCATGCGTTTTACCGCAGAGAAATCTGAAAGTGTACATCCTGGCTTTTTTTATGTATCAAACCAAGGACAATCTAGAGAATTATTCTGGTAAGGGGGGGGGAGGGGGGAAGGTATGACAAAATGCAAATATTTACTTATTATTAATGTCATTTTTAATATTTTTAAAAATATTTTTATTACTTATTGTATTATTAGAATAAACTTCTGAAAACGCCAAACGCGATTTTCATGAATTTTGACAGAAACATTATAAATGACGTCAAATAAATGCCTTCAAATGAATTTTTACTGACAAGAAGTTTAATGTCAAAAATATTTGAACAAAGCGACCGCACTCACAAACATGGTGCAACTTCGTCGTGCACTCGTGATCGTAATTCTTTACAATTTTTGCCAATAATCACAATCCTGTATTTAGAGACGGCAATATATCAAATAACCTGGCAACTTTCACTAGCTCTTAACTCTCAATATCGAATATTGCGCCAGACACGAGAGAGTTACTCTTTCTCGGAATTAGCCAAAAGATTCTATTTGAATTATAAAGATCTTTACAGGATCACGAACGCGGACGGCTCGAATAACCGACTACTCACGAGATTGGTAGAGGGGGTGATTCGTAGCCGGGAATGAAAGATATCTTGAAGAACGAGCAGGGCAATGCAACATTAAAATATACAAAGTTTGTAACAAGTAATGGTAACAAATATATTCTATCGCGTTTATACTTCCGTATACGCTGGATGGCAGATTAGCGAACATGCATTATAAGCGTTAATGAGGCGTGATTGCCCCTCCAAACAGAGTTCTCGACACGTGATATCAGATACACAGGTTTTCGATCTCGGCGGTATGAGCTTCAAATTTCTGAGTGACTCTATGAACCGTTAATACGATAATTAAAGAAACTAACCAAAATGCGATAATCGCAGTGGTAGTTAACTATGCTTAACGCGTAAACACTTCTGGCCTCGAACTCGACCGCGAGAATGACGAGAATTATTACGTCGGAAAGTGGCGAGATTCTAGAGCATACAAGAACATCATCTAACACTTTTCCGACGCTCAAATCCGGTACAAAATTATGATGCAACGATACAATACAATAAAATGATCTGGCTGTGGCCGCGGTGGACGTGTAAAAAATTGACTCAAAATTAATGAAACCTGTACGAGCGGGCAGGATGGCACGATCACGCGCTGCACGCCTGCTATAATATCGGCGACGCTACAATATCAAACTCAACGAAAATAATACTTGCGGATATGTGCGATTTCTCCGATCTAGAAATCAGCGGTTTTACAATACTATACGCTCGTCTCATCACGGAATCCTCCCCTGGCAACTTGTCTCTCACTCTCCACTTCGCAATCGCTATCGACGTTCTCGCATGTCTAGCTTTCGAGACACAGCTCAAGTGCCAGGACCAAGGTCGTTTCGGAGGCACGCAGGCACTATAGGCTCACTTGATAAGCCTTATCGCGCCTGATTGGTCGCGAGCCATCTCGTGAATCCGTGCGCCCTTGAGTCGCTGTCACGTTGCGCGTCCTGCATCCTTATGCGCGGGATATGATTGGCTTCTTTTGCGGTTGCTCGCAAAATTCTCCTCTACATTATTTGGACGGAGGGCCTTTAGGATGTGATGGGTTTTTCCGTTGTGTGATATCTGCTTTCGCATTGGTGCGTCCTCTCCCAGCAGAGGCTTCCTTGCGGTATCGGTAACGGGGTCTCCTGCTCGTTTTATAGCAAAGAGTGGATTCATCCCTTCACGCCACTCGAGTCTTTTCCTCCTTAACAAATGCCAAGGAGGAATCCGGCAATAAGATCATATGCTCATAAACAGAATATTATTATAAAAAAATCAGAGCAGTGTCACCTGCGTGCTACCTCTTCCTGTAGTAATCTCGTGCCTCCAATGCGCATCTCCAGTCTCCAGTCTTCATCCTTGACGTCCGTTTAGGACTATGTCTGAACTATTTTTCTTAACCGCCGATAATAAAGTCTTAAAGAAACTTGTAAAAAATAATAATAATATAGAGATAAGTATCTAAATTATAATAATATAAAGATAAGTATCTAAATTATATTTCACATCACCCTTTGGCTCACAAAAAAAGGAGTAATGGAAATGGTGGATAAACTAATATCGGTAGGATACAATTTCAGATAAAAAACATGCATGAAATAATTAATATGTTGTTACGTAATTGTTATTCTTTAAGTTTTATTTTCAGGATATTAATAAGAAACTTAAATATTATTTTAATAAAAATGAAAATAGGAAACAGAAGAAGAATAGCAATATGTTGAATAATAAATTTTTCACTATTTCACATGTAAAAAGTGTTACTGACAGATTTTCTACCATAGCGAACAAAGTTAATATGCGTGCTATATATACAATTCCTTACAAATTGAATAGATTTATTGTGACGGATAAAGATGACGTCAATAAAATGAGTAAACGTGACGTAATGTACACAATTGATTACAAAAAATATGAAGCTACGTAGGACAAGCTAAGCGTCAATTAAAAAGGGTTAACGAACATATATAAAAGACATAAATAAAAAATGTGGTTCACCTAATATGATTTCAGAACATAAATTATTCTAGAATTACGAATTTAATTGGAAAAATGTGAAAATTTTAGACAAGCCCTCATATGTTAAAAGATCTGTATAAAAAATGATACATATAAAAAAACAGACACTAACATTAAATAAACATACTGAATTGTTACTGGGCGCCTATCTCTCTATCCTGGAACATTTGTCCTCCATTCGATCTTGTATATGTTTCAATACATTTGCCCTCCACTTGATCTATATAAATTCTTATGTTTCCAACAATTAACAGAATGGATGATATGTAACTAATGTATTATTGTGTATTGAGTCGACAATGTAAAAGGTTAAAACACATTTTTAAGTTGTTGGATGAATTTTTAACGGAGGAAATTAGGTAATTTATAATAGATAATAACTAAAATTGCTAACAACATATACAATTGATTATAATGATATAATGATCACATTTTACGGTACATACGAGGGTCGTTTGAAAAGTCCGTGCAAAGTCACTGCTGATGGCACTACTGGCGCGTATCAAGGTTAGATTTAGTTAGTAGCATCTCTTGGAGGAACACACACCAAGTTACAGCCAGATCGGTCTATTTGTTTGTGTTTGGCATTCATTTGAATCGAGGAAGTCGAGGGGGGTTTGTTTCTGCAATCACGTCCTCGTTTCCATAAAATCTGTTTCCCGCCAGCCATTTCTTCATATTGGGGAACAAATAGTAGTCCGAGGGAGCCAAGTCTGGAGAATAGGGGGGATGTGAGACGAGTTGGAACCCTAATTCCATTAATTTTGCGACCACAACTGCTGAGGTGTGAGCTGGTGCGTTATTGAAAATCACTCGACTTCCTCGATTCAAATGAATGCCAAACACAAACAAATAGACCGATCTGGCTGTAACTTGGTGTGTGTTCCTCTAAGAGATGCTACTAACTAAATCTAACCTTAATACGCGCCAGTAGTTCCATCAGCAGTGACTTTGCACGGACTTTTCGAACGACTCTCGTAATGGTACTTTCAACATAAGATTGTCTTTATTGTACATGGTTTAGGAGCCATGAATTTCTTCGTTAAATCGATTTATTTATACATCGAATTGATATACATTGATGGACAAGGAATAACATAATTACACAGGACAACTTAAAGCGAATCACTAAGAAGTCTACATAATAATAGAATGAGGACATTAGACAACAACAAAAAATTATTCTTAAAATATGAAGATATAAGTTATCATATTGTATGTAATTATATTTTAAATTGTTTCACAGAGGAGGACCTTATTGAAAGTTGAAACGTTTGACATAATAGATTATATTTTGCGAAAGAAGTTTGTAATACAAGAATTGGCGTAAGCGAACTAGTCAGACTTGAATAGCTCCGAAATTTATATTTAATTTAAATTATATTTAATTGAGCCAATAAATATATAAATTTAATATAGAAATAATAATTTTCCGCGAAATGCAGCAATAGAAATCGCTCAGAAGTCGCGATAAGCGCTGACACGCCCGCCCTCCGCTTTCGAGAGAACACAGGACAAAAATACTGCGCTATTTTCGGTCAGGCCAAACGACCTTTATGACAGACAATGAAAACGTCACGTCACAAGTTAAATATCTTATTCAAATATATTTGGCATTGAAATTCTTTAAAATAAGTTATTATATGTGAAAAGTCATGCGTCTCTAAAGTAGGGGACGGGAAGTGGGATAAAAGTCGCTTTGCGTAGAAGCCTCTTGCCAGAGAGGGAAGTGGTGAGAGTCGCTTTGCGTGGAAAGTCATACGCTCCTTAGCAAGAGAAGAAATGAGATAAAAGTCGCTTCTATAGTTAAAAAAAACCCGTTTTTTTCAAATTACTGAAAAAACCGAAAGAATTTCGGTTTTTTTCTAAAAATTGTTTTTTTTTTGGAAAAATTGCTATTTTTCCTATGTAAATGATATAATACGTAACTTTTAAATTTCTTCATAAAATTAATATATGATCCATGAAATTATGTAACCTCATTTTTATTAAAATTTTTTAGTTAGCTTTCTACATAGTTTTATAATAAAACCTAATCTAACCTTTTTTTAGTACATAGCAAAGCTTAAGTACACGCAACTGCGCAAGTGGTTATTATGGTGCGGTATGGTGCCTCTCGAAATTTAGTGCAAGAATAAGAACAGATCTTATTTATTTGTGTTGTCCTTAAAATTTTTGTACTTAAAACGAAATAGATATATATTCATTAAAAAGACAAAAAAGCATAGATATTGAGTAAGAAGAATAACTTGAACGATTAAAAATTGATATACGTTTATAAAGATGTAGTCTAGTTAAATTACGTAAGGATAAGTTTTTAAAAAATTTTGCAATTTCTTTTATTTCTGTTGAAAATACGACCAAGGAAGGACATACATACGTATAGCACATGTCGAATTAGATCTAAGACTAACTATACTTTATTTCCTTTTTAAGTACATCATAGCAAGCCAATAGGTTTTTTGTTAAGTACGCCCTTTAACTTTCATAACGTTTATCTAAGTTCAGTCAGTAATCATATACAGTGGATTGATTCCTTTACACTCATCTATCAACACTCAGCTAAAATAAAAATATATAATAATTCGATGAGTGATTTATAATGTATATTTAGGAAAAAGAGTACACGCGTTGACGCATACTACAAATCAATTTAAATTTAACATTTACACACATTTTATATGCTTATTCTTTATTAGAAATTTAATGAACAGGTCCGCAATATTTTTCTCTGTGGAAATATTTTAAATATTAATTAATTTTTATTCTTATGCTTCCCTGGATAAATGGAATTTGATATCAACATGTTTACTTCTTTGGTGTATCATATTTTCTTTACATAATGCAATGGCACTTTGGTTGTGCAGAATATAGGCGTAACGTCTCTGACATAAAATGAAAAACCTATTTTTTCAAATAGTTTTCTAACGTACATGATCTCTCTTGTAGCATCGGACAGGGCCATAGTATTCGGCTTTCATAGTAGATATGGCAACTGATTTTTTACGCTTTGAGAATCACATAATTGATCCTTCTGCAAGGATTAATGTACTTTCCGAATGTGATCTTCGACTAACACCAGCTCAATCGACATCTACAAATGCTTTCAAACTTTCGTGGGTTTTATAAAATATTAAACCGAAATTTTTAGTTTATTTTAAGTAACGTAATACTCGTACGTGCTTGACAGCTTGTCAATGTTTTTTTTTCGGATTTGCGTTGAAACTACTTAATACCCCAGCTGCAAAAGCTGTGTCCTCAACACAGATACCAAAGCATCCGTGCCCAATGAATATCTGTGTCATTCTGTACGACAGTCCGCCTTACGCAGCACCCGAATGCGGGAGTAATTATTGGCCTGTAAGTAACCCTGGAGTAACTATCACCGCTAAGTCGGCGGGCCGCACTCCCGTGAGGGCCGTGGCTGTCGCATGACAGACTGTCCGGTATGCGCGAGGCAGGCAGAGGGTCATTCGCCTTTGAACGCTGAAGAGCACTCTTTTAACACGCTCTCGGTTTCCCGCCTCGCCCATAATAAAATAAATCCCCACCGGGATACCGTATAATAGACATGACATCACGACGTCCATGTACATTTTTCACACCAACACACTCGGACCATCCAGATTGTGCATTAAACTGGCGAGTGCGTCCGCCATCCTGCCCATCTTAGGGACCAACGAAATGCTCGCCGAAGCTCACCGGCCATACAAAGTGAGCCCGAGATATTTGATTATCTGGCACATCTGGGCGCATCTGGAAGCCGGCCATCCCTATCTGGACCCAAGAAAGAGGAAGCTCTCTATTCCTCCCGTTATGGGAAAACATGCACTCTGTTTTTTGGGGAGACACCTCCAGTCCCAGGTTCAGTATCGAGCACACGACACGGGCAGTGGCAACACGCCGCCGCCCTTCCCCAGTCATCCCTCGCAGCAAGCATCAGAGTGTCGTCTGCGTAACAGATCACTTCAATTCCTAGCTGGAGAGTGCAGAGGACGCGATCATATGCCAGATCCTATAATAGAGGCCCTAGAAGAACCCCTGACTCCACACGACACCGCGACCTTGCAATCCCTACAATCCCTATCCGTATATACGAGACTCCTCTTCCGGAAATAATCCTCGACTATGGCGACCAGGCAAGGGGACATTTGGAAATGTTCCATTCCCTCTCTTATCCAGCCTCCGGAGAGGTTGTTGAATGCGTTCTTGATACCCAAAGACATCGCTACGATTACCCTCCCTTCCTTCGTGTTAGCTTCCGCGAAGGTTCGCACCCGACTGATCGCATCAATCGTGAAGCGGCCCTCGCAAAAGCCAAACTGGTTTTCCGCTAGACTCACCACTTTTCCAAGAACGATGCCGGACAATACGAGCCGCGACAACTCTCAAAAAGTTTGCCCGCCTCCAGCAGGCAGATGGAACGGTAGCCTGCCAGAGAGTCCGCAGGCTGCTCTTCTTCCGTAAGAACAAATCTGATATTCTTTCATGACCGAGGAAATTTGCCGCATCTGAGACACTCGTTGAAGAGTTGTCTCAGGTGCGACCCCATCGCCGTGACGGCCTAAGTCCCAAGTCCTGCCTGGGATCCCATCTGGCCCTGATGCCTTCTGGAGCTCTCGCAACTTTTTGAAGAGACTATCTCGCCCTCAAAGCAGTGATGCGAATTTGGAACTGCATGCAGCATGTGATCAACCGGATGGCAGCCTGGCGCAATCGGTAGCACGAACCCGTGCCCGTGTGACTTGATAGTAGACGTGTATATAGATGTCAACTATATCGCTCTGACCTTTTCGCATTTACTTATTGCTTGCCTTGTCGGCGCGCTGAGAGCGAGAGAGAGCCTGCCCTTATCCATATAGCTTCACTCAAGCAAGCGTCAAACGAAAAAAAATGTTTTCTCAGTCGCTCGACGTGTAAGGCGAACATACGGTTCAAATTCGCATCACTCTCTCAGAGACCCCAGCTCTTCCCTCCACTCGTATGTCGGGGAAGAAATACAGGGAAATATCTTCCCCGCTCTCCACTGGGAATAAGCCGCTTACGATCTCGCGAAGAAGTTAAAGATCTAGAGACTCCGTGATGGGGGCACCGCAAAGTCTTTTTAGCACAATTTTGTATGCCTTCCCCACGGGTCCCTATCCAGGGTCGAGATAAGTCTCCACGCAATTAAGACATGAATATGAACGTGAATACGATGCAGAGTCCGGCCCACGTAGTAGGAAAGCTTTAACATAAAGGAGATGCTCTCTGCAAAATGAGCTTTGGCCATTTTGATCAAGCACCGTAGCTCCCTCCGTGTAGCTCAAAGGACAGTCACATAGTGCTCGACCTTTTCTTCCGTGTCGCCCCTCGGCTTAGTAAATAGGCACGCTTGGCTCGGACAGAGGATCGCCGTAGAGCGGCAATTTCTTCCGACTACCAGTAGGCCGCTCTGCTGGTCGGCGAAGGGCGACAGCGAGGCATTGCACACTGTATGCATGATGTCGCGATGCCTCTCTGTCCTCGTCATTCACCCCGTCGCTTCCGCCTCTCAGTTTCCTGACGGAGAAGACCACGATCACTTCCATATGTGCTTGGAAGATATTACATGTATTTTGCAGAGAGCTCATCTCCTTTATGTTAAAGCTTTCCTACTACGTGGACCGGACTCTGCATCGTATTCACGTTCATATTCATGTCCACTCAATTGCGATGACATCTACCATGCCTGGAACAAAAAATAAAATATAAAGTTAATAGTGCAAATAATAGAGATATTACATTTTTCGATAACTTTGCAGATATCGAGAAAAATCGTGAATATCAATCTATCAAGGCGAGAAAATTTTATCATTTATTTCTATCAAGGCATCAATATTTATATATTAATTAATATTATATATCAATTTCGGTATCAATATTTTTTCATCTAGTCCAAATGTATCATCATACAAGGGCAAGTCAATAAGTTCTTAGAAAAAAAAATAGTAAAGCACTTTTTTTGATCGATTCATTTTTATTTCTCAACATAGTCTCCTTTCAGTTCTGATACACTTGATCCAACGATTCTCCAACTTTTTTAAGCTGTCCGAATAATATGATTTGTCCAACCCTTTAAAATAAGCCCCTGTTTCGGCGATGAGCTGTTCTCTGGTGATGAATCTCTTTCCTCCGAACCATTTCTTCAGGTTTGGAAACAGGAAATAGTCGCAGGGGACTAAATCTGGCGAATGTGCTGGATGGGGAAGCAATTCGTAGTGGAATTCGTTCAATTTGACCATTGTGTGAACCCGTGCATTGTCTTAATGGAAGAGGCACTTTCTTCTTCGCCAAATGGGGACGTGTTTTCTTTAAAATGTTGTTGAAACGGTACAATAAGGCTACGTAGTAGTCGCCATTGATCGTTTGCTTCGACGGAAGGTAATCGATATGAATTATACCGCGTGTATCTCAAAAAACTGTGGTCATCTTTCCGGCCGACTTCACGGTCTTCGCCTTCTTCGGAGCTGGTTCACCCAATGAAGTCCATTGTTTTGACTGTTCCTTTGTCTCGGGTGTGAAGTAATGTATCCATGTTTCGTCCACAGTAATGAATCGATGCAGAAATTAATCTGGATTACGTTGAAATATCTCCAAACATTGTTTTGAAATCGTCACACGGTCGCGCTTACAGTACTTTCCATAGTGAGCAAACGCGGCACCCATCTTGCCGATAGCTTTTTCATACCCAATTGTTCGTGCAAAATTTAAATCATTGTGCCATATGATTATGCCTGTGGCCTCAACAAGCTTCACTCGTCACACACTTTCACTCGTCGATCAGTCAAAACAATATCGTGAACTTTATCGATGATTTCTGGTGTAGCAGCCTCAATTGGACATCCCGACCAAGGTGCATCACATGTGGATGTACAACGTTTAAATTCATTCACCCAATTGTATACAGTCGCAAACGCTGGTGCAGATGTGCTATGAACATTATTCAACTCGGCTTTGATTTCTTTCGGCGTTAAACCTTTTATATGTAGATGTTTGATCATTGCACGAAACTCATTTTTTTCCATTTTGCAAAAAATACAAAGGTTGTTTGCTTTAATGGTCTACAGAAATGAAACCACGCGATGAATTCCGCTCAAAATTTGATAGTACTCAGCTAAAAGGTGTTATTTGTCAAAAAGTAATGTGACATGACACTAGGAGTGCCCTCTGATAGATTTTCTAAGAACTTATTGACGTGCCTCATACTCGTACAATTAACTCTTAACAATCACATACATCAATAAAATATCGTAATGGTCACTTGGGTCAAGACGATATTATGCCTAAACTTTTAAATGATTTAAGTAGTGTAAATGAGAATAATTTTTATGTTATTCTAAATTTTAATCCAAACTTAGAAAAAAATTACTAAAAAATACTGAACCAAACTTTCGTGAGATCTCACAAACTCCAATATGAGGGTTAAGGGTTAATAATAATAATAGTTTACACTATTAATTATTGGATTAAGGATAAAATATTTACATTTGTCATGTCTAACCGGTAACAACAATCCCAAAATGGCCATTTACTTCAAGCATTAATTACGCGATATCAATATGACTATGTTAAGAGGACTCAACAGTTGCTGCTATTGATGTATTCTTCCAGATCTAAAATGCTGATTGAATGATCTAAAAGAATACATCAATAACAGCGAGCGCTCACTCAACTGCTAAGTCCGTTGAACGCAGCCATTGATACGCGTATTAATTAGTAATTTCTATTAAATTTATTTTAATTTGGTGATACATGTAAACGTATATATTCTGTAATTATTGAACAAAGTGATAACAATTTTAAATATTAAGCTTAATTAAGCTTTTAATGTACGACTCTAAATAAAAATTTAATATAAAATTATTTAGAGTCTTTATATATCATTAGAGTATTTATCATTAGAAACTAAATATTTAAAATTTTGGTCACGTCATTCAATAACTGAGTTATATATTCATTGACTGATGCATTTACTTACTTTAATTAAATCATTTCAATCGAATAATTTAATATATCCATTTCGAATATTTCCATATAACGTATTCTGCTGATATAATTAAAACATTTAAAACAATACAAAATAGAAACAAACACAAATAAAAACATTATAATAAGAGAATATTTACATGATTTTAACATTATTTCAAAGTAAGAGTTATAAACAATTTTTGCCTATTGTATATATATATTATTATTTTAACTTAAAATAAAATATTAGAATCATTCTCAAAAAAAATTTTCAATAACATTTCTAAAACATTTTAACAATGTTAAAAAAAAATTAATGTTGTCATATAATATTTTTGAAACATTCAAATTATTTAAAAACATTCGAAAAATGGACATAAATTTAATATTTCTAAACATTATTTTAATATTTCTTGCTTACTGGAAATGAAAGAATCTTTTAAAATAAAAGATTGTTTGAGATTAGAATAATAGTCCGTTTTCCGAAAAAGTCGCTCTATGGAGAATAAGGTCATCAAAAAAGTCGAAACGTAAGAAGTGATCATAGTAAGCAAAAGTTTAAATAATTTCCAGTAAAATTGTCTTTTAAAAATTAAAACTTTATTTTTTTCTATTACAATTTAAGTGATAAGAACATGATGATATTTTAAGAATTCTCGAAACTATTTAAATAATTTTCTGTTTTATTTTTCATATTCTCAATAAAATTAAAGGATCATCTGTTCCACTCTACAAAAATAAGCAAATTTCAAGATAAAATAACTTCGTAAAATATCGTATTGAAATATTTGGAAAAGAATTTTACAGTTTAACATCTCTACTTTTTAGATCAGTACTTTAAAAAGATCTTACTTAAATATTATGTGAAGTTACACAAACATAAATGAAGACGCAAAGATCTCAAAATATTTTACAAAATATAATAGAATAATAGGTTATATGTATTTACTTGTATATTTAAGCTTTATAATATGTAAAATATACTTAATTTATTAAAATAAAATTTGGAAAAAAATTGGACGATGGAAATTCATTTTCATTATTTTCTTTATTGAGAACATTGACAAATGATTCATCCAATGAATTTTCATTCTCTACTGCTCCCGACATAGATGATTCTTCAACCATTTTTATAGAAAAAACCGATTTATAATTAAAGGTAATAATTAATATGAATTAATATATGAACTATTACTCAGAAAATACCAATGACAATTTTGAGAGAACTTACGCACAATGCTAAAAAAATATCATTTAGAAAACTCATTAAATGATGATGCGTAAATGATGGTTTAATTAATTGATTTTTTTAAGAATATGTAGGTTGCTGGAAAAGTATCTGCAATCTAGTACTTCCAGTGGCGCCAACGTTCTGCTACTATCATATCCGTAAAATTAGACGTTTTTAACCTATAAGTCAATTGACAGTTTGTACCCAAGTCAATTAGTTTGTTTGCATAGTTTTGTTTGCATAGTATTTTAAAAGAAATTATTTTGTAACAAAATGGAAATTTCGCGTGAAAATTTTCGGGCAATAATTTTTTACGATTATAAATGTAATCTAACTCCGAAACAATGCATCGATCGACTTTATTTGGCTTTTGGGGATGAAGCACCATCCAATAGGACTGTTTATAATTGATTTGCCGAATTCCAGCGTGGACGTACCTTTCTTAGTGATGAATTCCGTGAAGGACGTCCATCCACGTCTGTTGTTGCCACTAATGTTGATGCTGTGCGTGAAATGATTGAGCAAGACCGGCATATAACATACCGCGAGATTCAGGCATCCTTAGGCATTGACATGAAAGCAATACATACGGTTTTGCATGATCACTTAAGCATACAGAAACTTTGCAGTCATTGGATCCCACACAATTTGACCGAAGCTCAAAAACAGGCTCGTGTTAAATGGAGCAAAGAAATGCTCAAGAAATTCAACCGAGGTCATTCAAATTTGGTCTACAACATCGTTACTGGGGACGAAACATGGATCTATCATAGTTTTGAATTTGTCCTATTTTTACAGTTTTAATATTACATATGTAATATAATCGCGAATGTGCGTAGTGGTCATTGACGCAAATCCTTTGGTGTGGTGCGGTGAGACGTGTGAGCGGCGATGCCGGGCGCTAAGCAACGGCGCACTTCCCCTTTTGAATACTTTCCCTTTTTTGAATACTGAATCCAGTCTTCTTCGTTGTTTTTCAAACAAACTACACAGACAGTCTCGTGATTTGTTTCTCTTGGTTTTAATCTAGTTCTATTCTTCTTATGCTTATTTCCTAAGTTTTCCTTTTGTTCTTTAATTTTCTTTTTATTCTCTTTCTCTTCAGTCAATAATTTATGGGCAGATGAAGTGAGAATTTCACTTTTTTCAGATCTTCTTGTTTCAATTCGCTTCCCTTTAGCATCAAGTAAGGGGGATGATTTGAGAATATTTTTTGAATATTAACGGTAAAACTAGTAGATGGCTGCACGTCTAATATCTCTTCATCTATCTTCTCAGGAACATTAGGTGCTTGAAGCGTCTCTGAACATTAGATGCTTTGAAGTAAATTTAATGAATGTTTCTCTAATAAGGCCCGCAATGTCGTAGTCGGTTATTCAAGCTCCTGAGTTTGTTCTCATCCACATATCACATTGTTCGTATTAAGCAGTTTTGAAAGGTTTCATAAATATTCTATCTAATGGTTGGAATTTGTGAGTTGTGTATGGTGGAAAATTGATTAAATGAATATTATGATTTCTACAAAAATTGATAATATCCAATGACTACTGTTGCCATTTAAAAGCAGAAGCACAGGAGTTTCTTTTGATGGACGGACAAATTTTGTAAAATGCTGCATCCATTGCAGAAAAAACTCGCTATTCATTCAGCTTTTCGGTTAAGCAACACCTTCACTCTTTGCGGGAGAATTTATCATCAAACGATTCAGTCTCTGTCTCGAGAAAATAAAAAACGGAGGTACAAAATAACTGGTAGCACTAATGCAAAAGAAGATGGTAATTTTCTTGCTCTTTTTCAGTTGAAGTAAGTTTTCCAACTTGGCGTACCGACTTTACAGCCAAGACTTTCTGATGTTTCTGCACGCAGCTAACTCCCGTTTCGTCGCAATTGTATATGTTAAAAGTAGAAAAATTATACTGTTTTATGAGTTCTTCGAGATTATTAAAAAAATGTTGAACTTGCGACTTATTAAAACCCACAGCTCGCATTAAGCTTGTAGACTCAGGTGTTCTTAGTGTTAAATTAGTGTGTCTGGCTAAAATCATAATAAAAATGTTTGCTCGCTATTTCTTTTTTTGTGTTAAAATTTTACGATAAGGAAGCTTTAGTGCTAAATCATAAACCAGCTTTTAAAATCCCTTTTTCATTAATGGCAAACAACTAGCCAAGTCTTTAATATGATTAATTAATTGTTCTTTATATTCTGGAAGGAAAGTTTTAGTAAATCTACCTAGTTTAGATTGCAAACTAATTTCATGACCAAATTTTATACATTTTATTTTGTTAAACAAAATACTTCTTACAATGTCATATCTTGAAGATGCCTAATTTTTTTTGCTAGAATTTTTTGAAGTGTCTTTTTTCAAATTATTTTAATCCCACAAACTATTCTTTTTACTATTCATGTTGCTAAGTGTATTCTTTAACAGCTGCAACCAAAATAAACATTAATACAAGTAGGAACACACAAGATTGAGATTTGTACTGAGCGACAAAAGAGGAAAACATCTGTCCGGAACTAGGAGACATTGAACTCAATAAAAAAAAACTTTTTTAAAGTTCGCACTATATACGCAAAATACAAAAGTAATTAAAAAATATTTACCAAAAAGATATAACAACACAACTCACACGTCTTTTGATCATATAAATAAGTAGATATAATAACTTAGAATTTATACGATACACCGGCTTTCCGTCAAACGCAACAATCAATCGAGTTCACTAGCTGTGCACATGCGACTGGAACGTGTCGAAACATGATTGTTGTTTATTCTATTCCCTCCATGACTTATGTGAAATAACGGCTCGATAGCGATTCAATTGTCACAGTTATAGCTAATGTCCGGTATTAGGTGCCGTTCGGCGTTAGGGGAACTCCCCCTATACAGGATGTTTCATACTATCGAATTTCCTTTTAAGAACGTATTCTTGAGATAATTTTGAGACGAAAATCCTAATACAAAAATGTCGAAGTTCCTATAATTTTTTAAATTATAAGCTAACTTTAAATGCTTATACGTAAAAAACTATATTATTTTTAGAGCCTCTATTATTATTTCTGGACTCTTTTGAACATTCTAAGACAAAAATCTTAATACGAAAATATCGAGGCTATAATAATTTTTGAATTACACACAATCTTTAATCAATTATAATTCAAAAACTACTTTAAAAACTTGTAGTCTCGACATTTTTATATTAGAATATTTGTCTCAAAGTTACGTCAAGAATACGTTCTTAAACGAAAATTCGATAGTTGTGAGACACCCTGTATATATACACTATACATGTACTTGTATATGTACATGCATATATATCATATTTGTAATCATTTTATTTTACATTAAATGCATTAACAATTACAAGAAAAATAAAACTGAAATGTACTGTACCTTGTATGCAAATATGTCTGTTTTTATCTATCACTGATATTAGTTCCTTTTTATTATAAATGTTCAAACTGAATGTAATGTAATTTGCTTCTCTTTCAATATCCATTAACAACTACACATATATTGTCCTTGGTAAGAAAAATAGTTAATATTTTTTAATATTTTTATTATTATCATTCAATTTATCGATAACTTAATTTTTAAAACAAAAACAACAGGATTACCATGCTAGCTGTTTAATCTAAAATTATCATAAATAATAAATCAATTTCTAACAGACATTTTTTGTGTTGTTTAATGTTAACATATAATTTAACAATACAAATTATAAGAATAATATTTATAAGAATAACATTTTCTAAATTGCACGTTAACATTGAGAATGAGGCGATAGAGATCGAAACATCAGTTAGAAATTAATTTATTGTTTATGATAATTATTGCTTTAAATATCTAACTTAACTAGTAGTCTTGTTTTTACTGTTTTAATTTTAAATTATTTGATCTATTTTGTATTAAGTCTAATCTATAAATCTATAAACTTTTATATTTAGAAAAATATTTCACTATTATTATGAACACGTATTATATAAAAAATTATAGTAAATGAAAATAACTTACCACTAATAACTTTTTACTCATGATGACAAAATAAATTTCCGAAAATAATTTCCGAGTGTGTATAATGTACAAAGTAACACCGTAACGAACACGTCAAACTTAAATGATTCTGATAACACGGCCGGTTTTGCGCCACGATAGGTCACTGCACTTATCTTGGCGCCAAGACACCGTCGTGTCTTTTGATTGGTTGATTCCCATTCTACGAGGAGTGTTCAAAAAGTAAGTTTCCCTAGTCTGCCGTTTTGCCCCAGCGCCATCTAGCGAGCTGGGACCGAACATAGTTTTAGTTTAGGATATACCGATAAGAGCGGAACTGGTCTTAGCTGCCGAAAAAATTTGTTTCATCAGTACCGGCTCGGAAACCATGGAACTACCTGTGAAAAACGTGTCCACTTGTGAGTTGCGTGCAGTTATTCGCTTTTTAACTGCAAAAGGGCTTAATGGCAACGAAATTCACACTGAATTAGTGCATATTTATGGTGACAAATGCATGAGTGTGCAAATGGTGCGTCGGTGGCGTACATATTTTCTCGAGGGACGCGGAGAAGTTCATGATGAGCAGCGTGCAGGCAGGCCAAAAACCGCCATTACAGATGACGCAGTCGCAGCAGTCGAAAAAATCATTTTGGCGGATAGGCGCTTTACAATTGACAGAATTTTGGACTCAATGCCTCCTGAAATCGATATTTGTCGAACTTCAATCCACACAATCATAACAGATCATCTTCGTTACCGTAAAGTTTGTGCGAGGTGGGTCCCACGCCTGCTTTCAGATGATCACAAACAAAAAAGACTTCAGTCTGCAGGAAAATTTCTTGACATGCTTGAAGATGAAGGCGAAAATGTTTACTCACGCATTGTGACAGGGGATGAAACGTGGGTTCACCACACAAACCCTGAAATGAAGCGACAAAGTATGGTTTGGAAGAAATCAGAAGAGAGTGCTCCAAAAAAAGCAAAAATCCAGTATTCTGCTGGTAAGGTTATGGCCACAGTTTTTTGGGACAACGAAGGTGTTCTGTTGATTGATTTTCTTGAATCCGGTACCACGATAAATGCAGATCGTTACTGTGAAGTGCTAAATAAACTTAAAAGTGCCATTAAACGAAAGCGTCCTGGAAAATTATCGAGAAAAGTGTTGCTTTTTCACGACAATGCACGGCCTCATTCAGCAAAAAAAACACAAACCTTACTGGAAAAATTCAAATGGGAAATTTTTGATCACCCACCCTACTCTCCAGATCTCGCACCAAGTGACTTTTTTCTTTTTCCTAAGTTAAAGGAAAGTTTGGGTGGCCATCACTTCAATTCAAATGATGAAGTGAAAGACTTTGTTAAATTATTCTTTAAAAAACAGGGCACGGATTTTTATAAACAAGGTTTGTCAAAGCTTCAGAACAGATATAAAAAATGTATTCAAGTCCAAGGGGACTATGTAGAAAAATAGTTTATAAGTCAAACAATAAATACATATGTTACTTTAACCTAAAAATTGTGTTTTGCTTTTTTCCCGGAGCAGGGAAACTTACTTTTTGAACACCCCTCGTATTACTTTTCCAAGATTCTGTTTTCCGAAATCCGACTATCGTGGGATGCCCTCAGAAGTGCGTTCCAAAACTTGACTCTGTCAACTCTGAGTATATATTACCTTTATTCATTCGGTGACCAACAACAGTAAAATGATACTCGAGTTGACAGAGTTGAATTTTGGAACGCAACTCAGGATGCGTTCCAAGTTAGGACCGTCAAAAACATGTCATTTTTAGATTAATTTTAAGAGTAAATGACATAAAATTTGACATAATCTCACGTTATAATGATGGGTATCTGTTACCTGAAGAATAACGAGCGATGACTCGTTAGAAATCTATTGAAAGTCACTCAGGATGATGATCTTAATAACAACGTACATGTCAAGATCAAAATCATCGAAAGGAAGTCCGTTCATGTAATTTTACCAAACTTGTCTTTTATTTTAATTAAATATATTTTTTACATTTTAGTGAAATAACGGATTATATTATTTCCATTTTTCAAATAAAATTAACAGAAAAAAAACGTAGTAAAAAAACGCATCTTTTTTGACTGTATTATGAGCGTGCGTGCGTACGTGCATATATGTACATGTGTGTATGTGTACACACACCCGCGCGCGCGTGCACGCGTACATACATAACATGTATTAATAGTTAGCTCTAAATAATGTAATAATATATCGTTAATCAGTGTTGCTACAAATTTTTCACCCTAAAATTATACGATTTTTATCTGATTTCCAGACAAAGTTTTAAGGTTTTTCCTGACGTTTAATATTTTAAAAACTTTTTTCTATTTTTGTCCTAATTTAAAAATCGTTAAGGTGGTTCTTTAGTAAAGTATTGAAAATTTGGAGTGCCTTATAAGAGTCTATCCAAAATCGCAAATATTGGCATAATTGGAATAAAATATTAAAACATATATATCTTAATGAAATAATATAAAACACATAATAGTATGCAAAAATAATGAAATAAAAAGAAATGGATTTCTTATATAACTTGCAGTCTTATACATTGAAAATGAGATTATTTTGCCATTTCAACAATAAATATCTTTCCAGAGTAACCGTTAATCTATTACTTTTTTGTAATCATTATAATTATAATTTTTTATACTATTACAATTTCATTTTTTAGAGAAATTTATAATAATATTTGCATATAATGTTAATTAGTCAAAAAAAAACTCCTCTAATCCTTACCTATTACTAACATAAGTTATACATATGTTAAAAGTAACATTACTTTTCCAACGTTTTTTCCTCTCTCATTTCATCATTATCTTATTCTAGAATATTGCACACGTCATGTTCGATACTTCAACTTCATTATATAAAGAAATTAAACATTTTTATGGTAACTCGATTCACTTAAGAATCACCTTAAATATTTTGTTGAGAGAGTAATTCAACATATTAAAGTAAATTACTATTAATGTTACTGGCTAAGTTTTTAATTGTTAAGTTAATAGTATTTAAAATGTATAAGTGCATATTTTAAACTTCTTTAAAACAAAAATTTTATTTTTCGAGAAAATTTTGCTAATTCCTTGACTTTTCCACGATCGACTATTTTCAAATTCCTTGACTTTCTCTAATTTTTGTGATTTCCAAATTTGTGGCAACTCTGTAATTATAAAGAATTATCATATAGCCAAATAAAATTATGATTTTTTTTCATAATATTAAATATTTAAATATTTATTATAATATAATTAAATTATATTATAATAAATATTTAAATATTTAATATTATGAAAAAAAATCATAATTTTATTTGGCTATATGATAATTCTTTATAATTACAGAGTTGCCACAAATTTGGAAATCACAAAAATTAGAGAAAGTCAAGGAATTTGAAAATAGTCGATCGTGGAAAAGTCAAGGAATTAGCAAAATTTTCTCGAAAAATAAAATTTTTGTTTTAAAGAAGTTTAAAATATGCACTTATACATTTTAAATACTATTAACTTAACAATTAAAAACTTAGCCAGTAACATTAATAGTAATTTACTTTAATATGTTGAATTACTCTCTCAACAAAATATTTAAGGTGATTCTTAAGTGAATCGAGTTACCATAAAAATGTTTAATTTCTTTATATAATGAAGTTGAAGTATCGAACATGACGTGTGCAATATTCTAGAATAAGATAATGATGAAATGAGAG
>NW_017305001.1:477907-510872 GCF_001594115.1 Trachymyrmex septentrionalis
TTTAAAAAAAGAATATTTACGTAATGCTTCTTTCCCATACAAATTAATACAAAGTTGTTCAATTATCGTGCATATACTCGTATTGGCCTTTATAGAATGCCACAAAAAATTGAAAATAATTCTTTTATTGAAATAGAGCATGCTAGAAAAAAAAATAGTTCAATAGTAGGTAATATGATATTATTCTTAAGAGCATATTTCAATTTAAGTCCAAAGATTCCCAAAATTCTTATAAAAAATAACTTTCGAAAATTACTTTTTTTTTGTTTATTATATATGATAATTTTTAATGTAGTTTAATATTAATGGAATCAATATCTGAAATTACTTTTTGAATTACAACCATTTAAAATTGGTGCTTTGTACACTTTGAGTTTAACAGTATGAAACTGTAGTGCTAATCGTGTAAAATGTGAAGCTTTACGTATACATGATTATGCCTGCGTATATATTTTCCTACATATGCGTACATATTTATATATTGACATATCTTATATTAAGTGTAGAATAATATATGCGCATTTATATTTATGTTTGTATAAAATTCTTTATTCTTTATATGATCAGTACTGTAGTATCATACTTGCAAAATATACAAAAACACCAACTTCATACATATAACTTTAAACTCAGAAACTATAATTTATCAAACTTTGCGCCCATTGATACTTTTGATTTACATATCAAAAATTATCATGTAACAGATTTTCATAAAATTTAGTTAAAAGCCATTTTCCATAAAGATTCTGCAAAGTCCTTTTCTGATTACTGCTGAAATCGAATGTTTATTTTTGAAACATAAACTTTACAGTGATTTGAACATTAGCTATCACATTCTGCCCTAATTTGGTGACCGAAGAGCGGGGCCCGCGGAGAGAAGGGGGGCGCGTGGGGCAGACCCTCGACTCCGATGAGCGATCGTAGTGGATCCGATAGCCGAGATAGGTTTGCGAATTTTACGCGACCGCTTCCTAGTTCCTTTAGGAGCTCTATCAAAGGCGCTCTGTATAAGAGTCATGAATTATGATCATGAACGGGTTGCCCTTGCCAGTGCGAGCGTTGTCGTCCCTTAGAGCTCTTTGAGAGAACCGGGAAGGGAATGATGATGAAGAAAGAGAAATAATAACGAAGAAGCGATGGTTCACTTTACGATCTTTATTTTTAGGTCGGTGGCTTCGATACGAGTGACGCAAGGCTTCCCGATGACCTTAATCGATTTCATGGGGATTCTCACTGGGGGGGTTTCGACGTGTCCGGCGAAGGAAGGCGGGTGATCTCCCGTGGTACTCGGGCGATAGGTTGCCGTCTCGGTTCGATGAGGTGTACCCGCGGAAACCATGCAGGATGGGGGCTCTGGGAAAGATTGGCACAGGTTCGAGCACGCTGGGGTCGAAATCGCTGTACTGGTGCAAAGTTTTTCATCAGCCGCCTCAATTGCCGCTTCTACTCTCCGCGATCTAGGGGCATTTACGGTTGTAATAAGAAATTGAAGACATACCCGAGAGAGAGAATTAGCGTAAAATAAAACAATGTAACTGAATAGAGGCTGCGGGGTAGGGGGGAGACGACTTCTCCTTTATTAGCGAGGGAAATGTCCCTACTCGAGGAGGCACGGAGGTAATTGTGATAGTGGAGAGGAGTGGACGCCCGAAAGCAAGCGCCCAGTCCTGAGTGAGTAGAGAGGTAGCCTGGACCAGCCCTGAGTTGAAGATGTGCCAAAGCAGGAGAAAGAGAGGCAGAAGGCACCGTGTGGAGAGCGCCCTACCGAGAGATTTAGGCTAGATACGTGGCGGGTCGCAAACTATTTGAGAGAGAGGTTTCCGCACTCGGCAGCACGACAATTGTTCTTTTCGCAATAGGATAAAATTCTAGATAAATATTGACTAGATTATTAGATAATAACGTTATTGTTTATTGTTACATGAGAAAACGCAAGACCCTTCCGGAACTTGAAGGGCAGAATCGAATTATTAATGGAAATTATAAGTGTAGAAAAATTATGCGTAACGTGAGAATTATAAGTGTGGAACTATAAGTACGAGGAATTTACGAGTACCGAAATTATGTGTATGAAGATAAATACAAGAAATAGTGATTTACGTGAAATTTATAAGTATAGCAAAGTTATGAGAATTTTATAAGTACGGAAACTATGATAATTCTAAGTTCCCCGTCGGGACTTAGCCGCTGGCTTACTGAGACCGAAAATTTTTAAGTATCGGAACGTGTCGTGCTTACCGTACTACTGAAGAAATAAGAGTAATTGAATCAAGAATAAGCAGAATGACGAAAATGAGCTGACGGGTAAGAATAAACGAATGAGAGCGTGTGATCCTCGCAGCATTAATTTATATACTCCAAAGTGGTGATGTCTCGCGGTAAGAGGAATAATTTTGAGCATGATTCTAAAATATTTTACAGATTTTTATTTGCCCATTACTCGTTAAATTTGAACGATATCGCTATTCCATGGATACGAAGTAAATCCCCG
The DNA here is from genome assembly GCF_001594115.1 of Trachymyrmex septentrionalis. Lineage (NCBI taxonomy): Eukaryota > Metazoa > Arthropoda > Insecta > Hymenoptera > Formicidae > Trachymyrmex > Trachymyrmex septentrionalis. Next base: position 480,399 of record NW_017305001.1, read on the forward strand.
TATTTGACTCGTCGTTTAATATCCTTATGACAATTAAAATGCGCTTGCAACTGTCTGCTGTAGAGTTTGCTGTTTTTATATACTTGTTTCGCGTATCTACTCGATAAATTAAATTGCTCATGAGACTCCGAGTATTCCATGCTCAATTCCAGTAATTAGTGATTATAATTAATGCGAGATGTCGCTAGCTGTTTTTGTGTTTTCGCTTAACAATTAGTTTGTGGAAATCCTGCATATATTTTATGGAGTATTTTATGGCGCAATTACGTTATAATAAACAGTTGCCTTAATTATTATTATTTGGTGGTTAAAGAGGGGAAGTCTTCCTTCCTTATTGTAAAGTCAGACACAGAATAAGAGCAGAAATAATGAGAGTGAATCTCGCAGTGTTTATCTCTGAAGTTTTGGAAGATAGATCTTTGATGGGATGTGTTAAGTTGGAAAATTGAGGATTCGGTTGGTAGGATTTTTCCGCTTCTGATAGAAAATTTGTTTCTTGAGTTATTACTAACAAACTACTTTCAAAATTGCTCCGCCCGCCTTACAAGTTTCAATCTCTTGAAAACTTATTAGTGATACGTCATTACCTTCTCTAAGGGTTTTAGGTCACCCATTGGTGAGCCTAGTTTAAGTTTCTCTATTTTGAAAAAAAGAGGAATTTCACTCATCGTCCGAACGACTTGGTTATGATTTATTCAAATTTTCATATTCCCCCCCCCCTTTTTTTAACTTGCGATTTCTTTTGTATTAGATACTTGAACGTGCGCTTTCTCATCTAGACAGTATTTTCCAAATTTTATGATCAGCAAAAAATTAAAATCTACTTGGCATCCTGCATTTATTTTATCACTTCCTGTTGTTGACAAAAAAATGCCTTTTAACTTGTTTTTGCGAAATGTAAATTTTTATCTTCTCAGGATCCCCGAATCTGTGTGTAGATTTTTTATTTACTGAGCGTGTTTAGACAGAATTTTCTGTATATGGTTCTTAATCTATGACGTAAATTTATTGTCATGAATTAGGCAATTCTGGGTTTTTACTTATCTTTCCAAAATCGTTAGGAAGGTTTCTAACGACACGTTTCCTAAATATTGTCACGCTCGCCAATCGGTGACCATTAACGCGTTTTTTGTTCGCGCTTTGTCCTAATGATCACCCTGTTCACAAAATAAAGAAATTGTGGAGTTCATTGGACCTAACAGGATATTAATTGGCTGTTTTTTAGTCTTCCATTTCATTTCTTTTTAAAAGAGTTGGCAGGACAACATTATCTGCACCTTGATTATAGTACAGTTAAAGTGCAAATAATGTTGTCTATTAGTGCGGATTTACAATAAGTTTTTAAGCCTTAAAAAATGGAAAAATCATAATCAATTATTCTCCTCGCATTCAACTGTAATTGGTCAAAAATTCTTACGGCTTAAAACTTAAAACACCTATAGATTAGAACTTACTAAATTCTTACACCCGATGCCAGGTCAGAGTTTACAACATCGCGATCAACGCTATCAATCGACGGCCTAACGCGACCGAAGTAGCTATACACTTACATGAGTTATCTATATGTCACACAGACTTATATGTTGAACAGTCATGTTCATTTGAACACTAAGGCCGGTATTCATAGTTTGTTTCTATATTCAAGATAGTCTTAAGTACAGTCTTAAGATATTCTAGATTCATAGTCGAAAAATACTTGAATAAAATCTCAAGTTAAAACTTATCGAAGAAGATTATTTTAAAACGTCTTGAACGGTCTTAACATGATTCATAAACACATTTTGTTCAAAAATTCTTTTTTTTTAGTCTTTAAACGATGTATTATTAAAAAAAAAGTTAGTTAAAATCAATACACTACAATCTGAGATACAAAGCAAAAAAAATATGGGGTTACATATATCTGGATGTGGGTAGATAGAGACTTTTTTGAAGTGTGGGTACTGAGGGTTAAAGATAGTATTACTTAGATTATATTTTTTATTTAATTTGACGTGGGATTTAACATGGCACCAATTTTGTTGATCAAATCTTTTACACGAATAATACATATCATTAAAGTTAATATTATTTATTTAATTTGGTGATTTAACTTGGTGCCAATTGTTGAGCAAATCTTTTTTACAAATAATACATATCATTATAGATTATATCATTATAAATAAACAAAGATATTATAGTATTTCCTTTTACACTATAGTACCACTTGGGTTTTACTTTTTAATTTGATAGAATTTAGCTTGATTAGTTAAGACTGTAGCAACTGGATTTTAATTTTTTATTTCATACATTAATTTTTTCGGGGAGTAATAATTTTGACAAGGAATTAAAGCTGCCATTATTTGGATTGGTATAAGAACATTTTCAATAAGAATATCCTTGAAAAAGAATTAAAACTACTATTAACTGGGACATTTAGGTTTTATTCGAGAACCATATATATTCGAGAACTATGTATTGATATTCTTAGCACCTTTTTCTATCTTTTTTAAAAAATGTATTTGTACATGCATATACAGCAAGGTGTTTCAAAAAGATTGGGACAACTAAATATGTCGGAAAATATAAGTTTTAATGAAAAGTGTTTCAGACAACAGTTGTTTCAGACAGAGTTCAAAAAGATTTATTTACTCAGTTTGACCTTGGGTGACATCGTTAGTCAGGTCAAGGTCACATCAAGTTTTTTTTAATGGAACATCCTACTTCCGATTCCGGTATCTAATAGCAAGTATCAAATGCTTTCCGAAATGCGTCTTTCTCTGAGTACAAAAGACATAGGCAACCTCCGCGTGGTACACCTTGGGTAATGCTAATGCCGGCGGTACTGTAACTTTTAAGCATCATAACACAAAAAATAAATAATGAAAAAATATTTTCTTATAGCATTATGGAAAACTCTCGACGCTAGCTATTAGATTCTGGAATCAGAAGTAGGGTGTTGCATTAAAAAAATTTGATGTGACCTTGATCAGACCATGGCAACGCCATTATTCATCAATTTTTTTTTAATCCTACAACTTTTTAGGTTTCACTGAAACACTTTTCTGTAAAACTTAGAGGAAAGGCCCCTATGAGATACCGAGTTCATTTTAGGTAAATGCTAGAAGTCTATGGGCAGAATTTTAAAAAATAATAGGTCATTTTAAAATAGGAACTTAATAAGCTTTAAGATAACATTATATAAAATTTAATTCAAATTCCTTTTTTTTTAAATTAAAGAAATTTAAAAAGTGAGCAAATCGCAAAGTCAAAAAATTGTGCTCCTAATATGAGATGCCTTAAGAAATTGATATAAATCGAGTAAAACGCGAAGTACAATATATCAGTATTGCAATTGAAAAACTTTATTTAATGTTTCTAAAATACAAACGGACACAGCCAGTGTGCGTGAAAAATGAGTATGCAATAGATTATATTCAGAACTCGTCTTTAAGCAGTTGTAATGAAGCATCGCAAAAATAGGCACTTGACGTTTATATATTTCAGTTGTCCTTTTTATTTATTGTATAATAACATTTATACTTTAGCAATAATTTTCGCTATAGGAGCATAGGTCATTTTATATTAAAGATACTCTGGATATCTCATATTACGACGCATATTTCCATGCTTTACGGTTTTACAATCATCAAATCTAACTTCTTTAATTAAGCAATTCAACATATCCTGTATTTTTCTATTAGTACGACTTTACTCTATCAGTACATAAAGAATTTATTGCTAAATATTTATTTATTAAATAATAAATAAAGTTTAAAGGCTTATCTCAATGAATCTTGAAGACATCCAGATTCTAAAATCTTTTTGTACAATGACTACAGGCATGATCTAATATTGAGTTTTCTACTAAATAGTTTTCAATCCAAGAGCAATAAATTCATAGCAGAATCAATAGATAGCGTATTTATTAATATAGCAGAAACGCTGCTATCTCATATTAGGCTCTTACCCAGATAACAAACCGTTTCTTGGCATAAGAAAAGAAATATAGAAGCTATAGCTTAGCACAAGTTTCTCTTCAATTGCCATCATATTGCTGTCACCAGGACAATAATAATTTCGTTTAGGTTAACTTAGAGGCGTTATACGGACAACGATTGTTTGCGCAAACGAGCAGAAATGCTGTAACAAAACATTATTCTCATAAATGTTGCAACAATCTGTTGGAAATTGTTTTTCTAAAATATTTAGTCAATATTTTTGTCAATTGAATGGAAATGCAGTGTCATCAAGCAGTATGCGATACTGCCAAAGGGATGCATCAAGTTAAATTTAAAAAAACAACATTGAATAGAATAAAAGACACAGCTTTAAAAGATTTTTTAGCTATAGTCTAATAAAATAATTTTTTGAAATAAGTCCCAAGGGCTCTAAGATGAAAGGTATAATACTTTTTTTGAAATATTTACGAGTAAATGAAATCTTTTAATACGTATTTAATACTTTAATATGTATTCCGTTCTGTATTGTAATTTGATTCGTAGTAACTTACACCTGTCAACCAAATGAGTAAAATCAACTCATAAATTACTTTAAGATCTTTCAAAGTTTTTTATGAAATATCTTGCAGATATTTCTTAAAGAACTTTTAAAGAAATCTTAAAGTTCTCTTTTGAATCGATTTTAAACAGGGAAGCATTGTTAGAGATTAACCCTTTTTACTACAACAGTTTCTTTTATATTACTGTCAAATTGCTAACAAATTTGTTTTCTGTAGAAATAGTTTTCATCATGTTGCCGTGCGATTTTCCTAACCTATAAAACTTATAAAAAAGAAGAAAGAAATTGTTTCCGGTTGTGCATAACCATTTATGGTATATATTACCGCCAATGTCATAAGCAAAATCGGAAGCCGTTTTCATCATAAAAGATAGCAACTCAGGCGACGCAATTTGCATCAAATTTATAGCAATATGCGGGAGATTTGCTATCTGCGTATCTCATAATAGAGAGCTTTCCTCTATATTTTATCGAGATATTCAAGTGTCCCAACATTTTTGAGCCTGTATAACATATTTGTAATCATCCGAACTGCGCACCGAATTGATTTTCCTTATTAACTTATAATAAACGTAATTAAACTAATAATATCACAAATTAAATTAAATTAATAAGCAATTTTTAATAATTTGATGCTCAATCAGTTTGTATTTCGTACGGGCGTCCTAAGCCTTTAGATTACCCAGGCCTTAGTAATATTCTTCGCAATAATTAACATATGTATGGAAACAATGTCTTTCTTTCAGACGACGTAAAATAAACAATAAAGATCTTTTAGACCGTACAGAACACAATCTATAGGAACTAGAAATTAAATGGCTATACTAGTAGAATCTGGATATTTTTTTTAACTATTTCAAACACGGAATATATCTCGCAGGCGCAACTGAAGTTGATGTTTTTAGCAACAATAATAGTATTAAAGTGAGGCAGAGATAAGACCGTAATACAGATTTTTACATAACATATAACGCATAGTGCATAAGCGAGTCAACTAATCAGAATCTTTCCTTTTTTCCTATTCCATAGAAAAGAAGAATTTTAATTGATTCCCTTATGCACTATGCATTATACTTTAAAGATATGAGTTTATTATGTCGCTCATATTCAACGACAAACAAATCACGTGATTTCATATGTCGCTGACCTCATATGTCGCTCAAATAAATGAATTAGCAACAATAAATTTTTGACAATAATTATATTAATTGTGTTGTGTAAAGTGCTGTAAAGTCCAAAATATCATCAAAAACGGTATTTGAATTGGATTTATCAAGCTGGTACGGTTGTACAACAAAAACAAAACAAAACTACAGTAACATAGACTAACAGCAGCTAAAAGCGTTAATATTTAGAGGTACAAATTTAAAAAGTAAATATAAAGAAATAGATTTTGAGTTGATTCTTTATTTGAAGGACGATGTAAACATAAATTTAAAAAAATTATTAATAAAAAATTATCAACGAATAATCGATTATAAGCTTCCATTAGAATACCTATAATAAGAGTACGGACGATAGGTAACGATCGATGATTGGTTCGCTAAATTGAGGCAAAAGCGGAAGTTGCATATCCGTGTATACCTACATAGCCATTTACACTGTTTCCAGCAAGTTTTGTATGTGTCAGAGCTGTCAGAGATGAGTGGTTTGTTTATTGGTCATTTTATTTATCGAGTCATTTAGATTGAAAGAAAGAGAGATAAGTGGCGAGGGTATTGCAGTGGAATTATATACTCGTATTCTTTTAATGAAATAAAAATGAATTTCTTGTTATAATTTAAACTATTTATTTTTTGACATATTAGAGTTACAATGCATGGGTGTGTAGCAGATTATTGCATAAACTCTGCCAAAAAGGTTATAAAAAGTGTCGTTTTTCACACGAGATCCAAGAAAAAAAAATTTGAGCTAAAAATACAAGACGAAAAAATAGAACACCGTTTGATAATTCAGTGTTATGAGAGGTTAGTAAGAATTTGCTATTATAATTTTTTTAATATAAATAAATTATTAAACAATGTATATTGTTTCAAGTAAATTTTGATGCCACAAATGTATTGCTGCCACGGGATCAAAGACGCACCACGTTACCTTTGATGTGTTTTAAATGTTTCACAGAAGAGACAATATTTTATGTCAATTCTTTAACGTTTCAGTTTTTTAAAAACATGGAATCAATAATTAAACAAAATTTGAAAGTTCTTTCAATTCAATATCAAAATTTTTATGTAAGAGATTTCAAGACTTTCCGTATTTGCTGCCAAATTATCATGATTTTAAAGATATAATAATTAAAAAATATTGCACATTTTGTTTGAAAACGCTTTCTGTGATAATCCTATAATAATAGATCCAATTTTGCTAGTAAAAGTATGGCTATGCACCTAAATATTAAATGACTTATACTCGTATTCATAGTCCTTCCTTATTTTAAGGGTGAAAGAAGCCTCCATGAAGGATTCTTCGATTTGAAAGTCTCCTTGTTTTGTAAACGGATCTCAAGTTTTCCTTCCCGAAGGAAGGAATATTTTAGAGATTTTAGTAACCTACTGAAACTAGTATGTAATAAATAATCATAATAAATAGTATATGCAAACATAATATCGTAAATTATGAATAAAGGTTATAATCGGCATTGTTGTATTAAATAAAGTCGTGATTAAGTATTTTGAAACAATAATTAACAAAAATAAAACTAATAGCAAATTTGATTGGACGCACTCAGTGCGCACTGACGCACATTAAAATTGCCGTACATACACAAAATAACGTAAATATATGTTTATAAATAAACATAAAAATCGATTAAATGTGAAATACTCGATACATTTTATTGTACCACTAAGTAAAATATGTATTTCATAATTCTGAATATAATATTTGCATTTTACTTTTATACTCAAATTAAAGTGTACAAAATGGCTTTAATATGCATCAGTGCTTCCAATCGAATTTACCATAATGCTTATTACACGAAGAAAGAGAAAATGCTTTTGGCGCAACTTATTTCCGAAAAAATGCTATCGAAAATAATTATCAATGCGGCAGATCTAATTAAAAGCTATCGAAAATAAAAAGACCGGTGTGACAAACTAAATTTGGTGATTTGGTCGGAAGGCTGCACCTTCTCCTCAAGGAAACTCGTGACCTCCTTTGAGAAAAGGAAGCTAATAAGGCTTCTTATTTGATCAAAGAAGATTTATGAAACGTGAAATGAGGAACAAGGAATCCTTATTCTTCAAGGAAGGACTATGAATACGAGTATTGGTTATAATAACCAAAAAATATTATTAGAGTTTATTATTTTCAATTTTTTGTTTATTTATTATTTTAAATTATTTTTTGTTTATTCATCATTTTAAAGAACTGGAAAGGATACAGGCAGTAGGAGTCAAGAAGACGTTGCGTAAATATAACAATATATCTATGAAGTATGAAATTTCTTTATTTATTAAAACGCGCATGTTTTGGTTCACTTTTGAGCCTTCCTCAGAAACAACATAAACTAACATATTATATGTAAAAACTGTGAATGAAAGTTATCCTGTCATGGTGAGCTCTTTTACATCGAATTTAAATGTCGGAATTAAAAAACCTAACCAAAAAAGCTTTTTGGAAGGCCGAAAGTGTACAAAGACGCGGAATTGGAAGCATTATTGGATGAAGATTCGTGCCAAACGCAAGAAGCATTTGCACTTACATTAGGAGTGACTCAACCAGCAATTTCACATCGCTTAAAATCGTTGGGAATGATTCAAAAGCAAGGAAATTGGGTTCCATATGAACTGAAGCCGAGAAACGTTGAACGCCGATTTTTCACATGTGAAATGCTGCTTGCCAGGCATAAACGAAAGGGTTTTTTGCACAGTGTAGTCACTGGTGATGAAAAATGGATAAATTACGATAACCCAAAGAAGAAGAAATCATGGGGCCATGCTTCAACATCGACAGCCAAGCCGAACATTCATGGGAAAAAGCTCATGTTGTGTATTTGGTGGGATCAGCTAGGTGTCATTTATTATGAGTTGCTCAAACCGAACGAAACCATTACTGGGGCTCTCTACTGAACACAATTGATGAGATTGAGCCGAGCACTCAAGGAAAAACGCGCCCACTACTACTCCAGACACGACAAAGTTATTCTTCTGCATGATAATGCTCATCCACATGTTGCGGCGCCGGTCAAAACCTACTTGGAAACACTCAATTGGGAAGTTTTACCCCACCCGCCGTATTCACCAGACATTGCTCCTTCTGATTACTACCTGTTTCGATCGATGGCGCATGGCCTGTCTGAGCAACACTTCACATCATATGAAGATACCAAAAATTGGGTCGATTCGTGGATAGCTTCAAAAGATGAAGCGTTTTTCCGACGCGGTATCCGTATGCTGCCAGAAAGATGGGAAAAAGTAGTGGCTAGCGATGGACAATACTTCGAATAAAACATTAGGTACCGTTCTTTCACAATAAATGCCCAATTTTTGATAAAAAACGGCGGAAACTTATTTATACTCCTAATATTATGCTCACGCGGCTGATTTACGAGGTCGCGCTTGCGGACGTACATACGCACTCCTGAACCGCCAAAATAAACAATACAAATGAATAATAAGAAGAACAAGAAGCGTTTATTAATGTCCTATAGAATACAGAACAGAATACTGTGAAAGATGTTAGATGGAGCAATCAAGAGATACATCCGTACGCGCCGACAGCTCACATCCAAATCGGACAATCTTGTTGTCAGACAGACGAATGCCTAATCGTCTCGGCAACGCATGCTCTTCGCTACACTACGGGCGTCGGCATAACACTATATATTGCTTAAAAGGTAGAGACTTGCTCACCGCCCTCACCCTTCTAGCAAGAGTAGTTGCTTTCCCTAACTTCTCAAGACTTTTTATAACTATGTTAGATTTTTTGGACTATGCTTTAAAAAGATATTGGCTATGAGCGAGAACCTTTGTCTAAGCGGTTGTGCTTTGTCTTCGTAACATAACGTTTATTGACGTTGAGGCCATAGTTTTCTGAATAATCTTATATCGTAATTTGAGCTGAACAAAAAGTGTAGATTGGTTATCAAATGCAAAGGCCTGAGGCCATATTCTATAGAGCTCCTGAAAACGACCTTATGCACGGTAAGCAGCGTCTGAGGGTGAGATTTTTATCAAACGCCTCATTGAAGCAATAACCCCGGCTATGATTTTGCCCCCTTGTATGATTGTGCCAAATGTTCCTTGCCTCCCAACTTCATGTTCAAAGTGACTCCCAGAAATCTCACAGAACTTACTATTTCAACTCTTTGCCTTGCAATGTGAACCGACAGAACATCAGAGAACTGCAATCTTTTGCCGGAGAAAATAATGTGCTCAGTTTTGATTATAATATTTAGATAATTCCTTTATTGTCTAAATAAGTATACATGCTGTTGAGCGTGTTCTAAAGAGATTGTGTGACCTTAACTATTGAACTGGAGGAGGAATAAATAATTATATCATATTAGCATATTGGAGGATACGAGTGTTGACATCTAGACAATCATTTATATCCTTGAGATATACTGTGAATAGCGTAGGGCTGAGAACTAAATCCTGTGGGATGCCTTTATGTACCAAGTAAGGCCCGACCAGCTCTTCGTCCACCACGAAGTGGTTTGCTCTCTCCGACGTAAAACCCCAAATGAACCACTTCATCTTGATTAAAATTCCGATGTCCCTCAGATCATCTGCAAAAATACCTGGTACTTCGCTGTCAAATGCACTCTGAACATCAAGAAAAGTAGCGACTGTAACCTTCCCCTTATAAAGAAAGCATGCACTTAATTATTGATAATGATCAGACTATCGGTGCACAAATGCAAGGGTCTAAAATCCATTTCGGTCATTAGAGAATTGTCGTCGATTCCAAATACCAATTTAGCCTCAGAATCATTTTTTCTAGAATCTTTAGTAAATATGGTAAAAGTGAAATCGGCCTGAAATCTTTTCCTTCCGGTTTGGGAATGAATATCACCAACGACCAAAAGGGGGAAAAAACACTACGTGATTTAAGTTAAGATAGATTGTACATATCTAGCAAATGGTCTCGATACATGTCAGGCATGGTCAAAATAATTTCTATTTGGTCCAACCTCGGAGCCGAGTTGGAATTAACACTAGTCAAAATCATGCGAAGTTCGTCCTTGGTGAACGGGGGTCCAAGCTGCTCTCTACAGCGCTCTCCTCTTGAGTTTCCGGATCCGTGACTTCTGATACATTATTGCCAAGTTCAAGATAGAAATCCGAAGTGAGCCTTTTTCTGCTTTTTAGCTTTAATTCCAGATGTCTGATGTGAGTTACTTACCAGTTCGCGCTTCATAAAGGTTCTGATGAGCGACCAGATCTGCGCAGTTGGAGTTTTGGTACTGAAAGTGCCAACTAGAATCCTCCAATCTTTTCTGTTTTGCCTTTTGAGCACCTTCGCGCACAACTCCTTCAGATGAGCGTAATTTTCTTTCGTAGGCTGCTTCTTAAACATTTGAGCTGCAACTGTTTGTGAGAAGTAACAACCGCTTCACATTCACTATTCCATCAAGAGGCTTTGCCTGTTTCTTCTGCGAGCGGAACTTGTTTCTCCAGAGGAAAAAATTTAAAATTTAAAAGAAAAAATTTTAAATTTATTAAAGAAAGCACTCACATGCGCTTCCTTTAATAAATTTTAAATGTTTTTTTAAATGTTTGTACTTTTCTGAAACATCCTTTGACATCAGAAAAAAATTCGGAAGAAGTGACATACAGATCGATAGTAAGCGACCTCAATTCTTCCTTGCCTAACTTTAATTTATATTAAAATTGGCGGACTCTATCTACCTTACCGCCTATGAAGACATTAGATAATGATCTAAATTATAAGGATCCTCTTTCGTTTTCGAACTAGTAGTCAATGCCAGGCTAGATAAAGCCACTGATAGGTCGATGACGGACTTCTTGCGTCCCAGCAGCTGCATCAAAATAGGAGCGTCATTCAAAATTACGAACTCATGTTTGTCCAACTTCTTGTTCAACATACTACTGTGATCAAAAAGTAAGGTGAATTTTGTTATAAAATAAAAAATCTTTATTTATTCATCAAAATCAATTTGATCCCCTTCAAAGTAATCCCCCTCCGATACAATGCACTTATGCCAACGTTTTTTCCACGCCTCGAAACATGCCAAAAAGTCGTTTCCCGGTATAGCCTTCAAAGCGCGCAGCGATTCACGTTGAATCTCTTCAATAGATTCAAAGCGGTGTCCCCGGAGCGGTCTTTTGAGTTTGGGAAATAGCCAAAAGTCACACGGAGCTAAGTCAGGTGAATAAGACGGTTGCGGAACGATATGAGTGGAATTTTTGGCGAAAAACTCACGAAGAATCAATGCCGTGTGAGACGGCGCATTATTGTGATGCAAAAACCAGGAATTGTCTTTCCATAAATCCTTCAAAATTGTTTGAACTGAACCAAATGAAATGCCAACCATATCGACAAGGTCTCTAATTGTCAATCGACGATTTTCGAGCACCAATTCCTTGATTTTCTTCACGTGTTGCTCATCAATTGACGTTGATAGTCGTCCGGGGCGTTCCAAGTCATCAGTACGTTCTCTGCCTTCTTTGAAGTCTTTGTACCACTTATAAACATTTTTCTGCGACATAGTCGATTCTCCGAAGGCCCTCTGCAACATTCTGAACGTGTTTCCGCAGCCGAAATTTCATTCCGCAAACAAAATTTAATGGCACTTCTTTGCTCAGCAAAATCAGACATTGTAAAAATCGCCAAAATCACTTTTAGTCGTTTAGAAAACACAAGCGTAACTATATGACTAATGATGACATTGACATGAAATTTGCCACAGATGTCATTAACAGTAGTACCAACATAAAAATAAAAAAGTTTGCTCGAATCGATTAGCGCGGAAAGTTTAAATTAAAAATTCACTTTACTTTTTGATCACAGTAGTATGTCCTGCTATATCCGCATACGCACAATGCCAGTTGTTATGGTGTGCGTTTAGTTCACCTACAATTAACACATACTCAGGCTTGTTAGCAAAATTCAGCAGCGCGTCCAATGTATTATAACTGAGCGGATAACGCTATTCGAGTCTATAAATACAGGGTCCGGCAAAATGATCTCCCACATTTTAATCTTTAATAAAAACGCCATTGTAAATGCTATTTAGATTTTATTTTTATTAACTGAAAATGTATGCTATGCCATTTGTTTTTATTGAGTTTTGAAAATTACAGAGTCCAAGTGGCGACCATTTTTTTCGATACACATTCGAAGCTGATTTCTAAAAGTTTCCATCACTCGAGCAGTAATTTGAGGCGATATTCCTGTAATTTCTTGGCGTATTGCTGCTTTCAATTCGTCAATGGTTCGGGGGTGGTGTTGAAAAACCACTTCGCTTTCAGGTAGCCCCAAAGGAAAAAGTCGCATGGGGCAAGATCGGGTGAACGCGCAGGCCACCCAACGTCTCCACGTAACGAGATTACGCGTCCTGGAAACATTTCCCTTAAAACGTCCATTGTCCTTCTTGCCGTATGAGCCGTAGCTCCATCCTGTTGAAACCACACATCCGGATGTTCAAGTTCTCTAAGTTTTGGTTCCAAAAAATTGCGTAGCATGTCGACATATCGATCGGCAGTTACGGTAACCGTCACGCCTCCCTCTTAAAAAAAATAGGGACCCCAAACGCCAAAAGATCCAACAGCACACCAAACGGTAACAAATGGGCTGTGAAGTGGCCTTTCATGGAGCTGCCGCGGATTCTCTGGTGCCCAGTAGCGAAAATTCTGCTTGTTCACACAGCCAGACAGATGGAAATGAGCTTCGTCACTCGTTATTAAAAGAGCATTTTGTGGGATGTTTTTTCGATAACGAAGGCACGATGCTCGCCCGTCCAATTCATGACGACAACTGAAATGGCAAGGCGCGAGCTACCAACCGACTACGCTAAGCTCCCCCTCTCTTCAGTGGTTCGGGCACAGTGGCGGTGCAAAATGTGGGAGATCATTTTGCCGGACCCTGTATTTATGATCGTAATGATGTGTGTATCAAGCTATAACTTAACTCTTTAGATTTCTCACGAGGGATGTCAAAATAAGATCTAACGTATCAAACTTCTAATCTTTTCTCATAAAAATAGCAATTCCCTCTCTCGGTAATATCATTTGTATATGAGATGATGTACTAAACTTAGTCACATCTAATTATTAGAAGCGTTTCTTATAAGCATACAGTGTCGTATTTGAACAATAGGGACTTGGGGCAAATTGCCTCGGCTAAACTTTTAGATGGTTTCTTTATGTTTGTCGTCTCTGTTGTGATAAAAATGAAGAGGTTAAAAAAAAGTTAAAAAAAAAGTGTACCCGAATAACTACTCGAATTAGGAGGACTAGTGGACTGAATACCTGATGAAAAGAACCTAATTAAGCTGTTAATGAGGAGAGCAATATACAGTCCTTTGTCCTGTCTTACCACACACACAATGCAAGCAATAATTCTCCTATTAAGTTGATAAATGAGTTTGGCAAATCGGTGGAGAGGGGGGGGGGGGTCACTGTCCTCGCCCTGAGCCAATTTCGACAAAACGTATCGAGGGTGCCATTCATCTTCCAATCTGCCATTAGGATACAACAGGCTTTCTTTGCGTTCCGTCTCTAGATTGGTCTCACCGAGCGCTATATACCCACGACGAGAGTTGACATCCAAGCGTCGATAGAATGAAGAAAAGGGACGCGATGAGTTCGCTCTAAGACGACTAATTATCTCTTCAAGCGGTTTTTGATGCGACGATCCACTTACCTTATAACCGAGGACGTCAGCATACCAATCAAGGGCGTAACTTACATAATCGCTTAGCATGACAACAATTATCTGAAAAGCGCAGTTTGAAAAATTCTACACGTCTAACATTGACGTCCTCGCATTCGCTAAATTGATCAAAGGAAAATTGTTAAAATCAAAGCGTGGATCATCCGCAGGCGAGGCTCTGCTGTTGTTGCTACTGTATCTTATTCTGTGCATTCTTTAAAGAGATGTTTTCTATAGCTGCCAAATGTAGCACCGCTTTATGATTCTGAATCAAAAGTCAATCATGTAACATGCCAACCAGATGCCCTCCCAAACAGTTGTTATATCTCGATTGAGATTTATGTGGATAATCTGCATCATTCTTATGTACCTAATCTTTTTTTTCAGTAGACGCAGCGAGCGTCACCCTTGCATGGTTTGCCAATATAAACAACCCTATAATAATTGTAGCAATTAATAATATTCTTGAAGCTTTCACAGGTGCTTTCTATATAAAGATTATGCGTTTCGCGGGTTTTCTCCGTGTTCAGATCTATTCTTGGAATGTCAACGTTTTGTGAACCTTGCAGTCCACTTTATCAGGGCGAGAAGCAGCCTGATAGCTGTTCCTTCGGGCTGTTCTTTTTTATATTACGCTGTTTATTGGAGTAATGTGGTGGAGGGGGAAGAAGAGAATTGTGGGTGGGGGGCTTTATATAGAAAGCATCCATGGAAGCTTTAAGAATATTATCAAATACCTTTACGGGGAGAGTATCCTTGCTAAAATAAACACTTTCAACAAACTCAGGTCTTTCATAGCCAAGAAACTATCAAACATGACATTCCCAAAACGCTGTAGGGATAATAACATAATCCCAAAGTTCCTACAACTCACGGATCACATAGGAACTCATAAATCCAAAAACATCTATCATAAAACCAGCCCCATCCTCATCAAAGAACGAATCCACTTCACTAAGTCACAAATAGTGCAGATCTTTCATGTAACTTTTAAACTCCACCTGTTTCTATCCGCCACGTTGCGGCATGATATGTAACAAACACTAGATCGTATTATACGAACAAGCCATAAAGACCATCACACAAACCTCTAAAAAATAGAAACAGAAATATATAAACCTTGTCCCTCACAAAAATCCACGATCCTGATTACTTGACGTCAAGAACTTATCTAACAAAGACCTGTCTCAAGACACTATATCTGTACTTGCCCTAACTTTGCAGTAGTATCGAAAAAGGAAGAAATTATCAGCCAAATAGAATCAACCGATCAGAACAAGTAGATAATATCCACAACCAATTTTTTCCAAACCCTCTTCATCAAACATTACTAGACAAGAGCGATTGACCCTCCAAGACCTGAATAGGAACACAGACATCATTCCAGGCAATACGACAGATGTCATGGACACATCAGACTATAAGAAAAAGATGAAAAACTTTCTCTCAGACAAAGTATACAAAAAGATTGACAAAGATTCAACTAACACAATCGCATAGAACACCAAGATCCCAGAGAAAAACAACATTTCCAATAAACCCAATTGACATTAAAACCTACAAATCCTCTCCCATTAAGACTATACGGATTACCAAAAATACACAAACATTTCTCTTAGACCGATTGTCAGTGCCATACATTCCCCGACATACAACTTATCCCGCTTCCTAGCACAAACATTACAACCCTTCATTAGAAAATCTGAATCACACATAACCAACTCATCAAACTTCATACAAAAGATCCAAAAAATCCGACTACGTCCCACAGATTTGCTTGTAAGTTTTGACGTAGAATTCCTTTTCACACAAGTCCCAATAAAAAACATAATAAACATTATATTAATTAAAAATAAAGGCTTCACATGAAGTCCTTTCCAACCTCATCTCGCTAATAGAGCATTGCTTAACAACCACTGACTTTTCCTATAACAATTTTATGAACAAACTTCAGGAGTGGCAATGGGTTCTTTTATTTCTTCTGTAATTGCCAACATTTTTATGGAGCATTTTGAGAAAGAGGCGCTCAAAAAAATACCCAAAAAACTAGAAGTTTAGTTCCGTTATGTAGACGACGCATTCGTGATATAGAGACACGGCAGAGCCGAACTCTGTAAATTCCTTATTTTCTTCAATAATCAACATCTAAATATCCACTTTACTATAAACATAGAGAAAAACGGAAAACTTCCCTTCCTAAATATTTTTGCCTCTAAAAAAGCTCTCGGTACCTTAAGCCATCAAGTGTACAGAAAATCAATACACACAGATAGATACCTACATGCCGAGTCGCATCACCACCAAGCACAAAAACAGTCAGCAATCAACTCATTTGTATACATAGAGCTTTCACTCTCATCTCTGACAAAGAATATCTACAAACAAAATTCAACTATCCAAAACTAGTCTTACAAAAAAATAGACACTACAAAAAAGACATAACCAATATAATTAATAAACATGCAAATAAGACAACGGTCTCTGACACACAACCAAACGAAAAGATCCTATCCATTCTCCCATATGTCAAAGAAACAACAGAGCGAATTGACAAGATATTAAACAAACACAATATTCAAACTATCTTCAAATCACCCAAAAAGATAGGACAAATCTTATGAAATTCTAAAGATCAAGAACCTACACTCAGCTCCGCAAGAGTATACAAAATATCTTGTTTCTGCGGGCAAGTATACATATCAGGAGAAACCAGAAGAATAGTCAATCTACGGATAAAAGAACACTAATGATATCAGGCTACATGATATCGGGCTATATGATATCAGGCTAAAATACGTCACACAGTCGGCATTATCAGAATACAACATCGAAACAGGACATCAAATACTGTTTGACAAAACAATCACGATAGCCAACATTACATTATACTTTCCAAGAAAGTATAGAGAAACCAAAGAGATACAAAAACATTCTAACAATCTAAATAGAAATAATGGGTACAACATAAATAAAATATGAAAAATCATTCTCCCGATTATTGAAGACCAACCAATTTCCTCGACCTCTCTCCTATCCCATCCACAATTCTCTTCTCCCCCTCCCACCAAACAGCTCCAACAAACAGCATACAACATAATATAAAACAACATAATATAAAAAGGAACGGCCCGGAGGAATAGCTCAGTATCTGGCTGCTCCTCGTCTTGATAAAGTGGATTGCAAGGTTCACGAAACGTTGACATTCCAAAAATAGATCATCACGGAAAAAACTAGCAAAACGCATAATCTTTAAATTGTAACAATTACGCACTCTAGGGATGTACACTAAGACCTTGTACTTAATCTTAAACGGCACTACCTATTTAAGGAAGTCGTTACCCTTCAAACTTAATGCACGATGGGAGATACATAATCTTACCGTTGACTTTAAACATGCCTATTAAACCTTGCTACTTCTGCTATTTTGATTGAAAATTCAATAAAGAATTTAATTGTGTTAGTATATACTTGCGGAACGTCCTTAATGACATCCGTTCTATTCTATGTCATGGAATGAATGCTTTAAGATTATGTTTTGCTAAGAAGGAATTCTTTAAAAGATTATTAGCTGCTGTGTATGTACTTAGCTCTTGTACCAGAATCTTATCCTTACCTATCTTTTTAATTTCGTGAATGTTGTCATTGACTATTTCCATTACCTTTCCCATCACCGTAGGATATAGAGTCACAGGGATATAGAGTGTCGAATTCTTGTTTCTGACAATATCATATGTATGTCCACAATATAAGGAAGGAGATTGCATAGATGTCGCCCGCTCTTTTGTTTAGCGCACACTTGACGAATTTGCTCTTCCAGATCTTCCAGAAGTATTAGGCTGCGCATACGCCAAAGGTCACGCGCCGGCGCTCTACGCAGAACCAGTGCCAAAATTAATTGTCGTAACAGTAGCTTTCTTGGATTTGTTGTGGCTTACCATTGGATGCTTTATCTAGAGCTTTAGTGGACCTTTTCTTCGAGAAAGATCCAGGGTCTTTCTCTCATTCCATATTCTCAGCATCAGAATGAGCATCCGAGTGATCCAAACTTGTAATGTGTTGCATCAGCCTTGCAACTTCAGCCATAGCCACTGCAGTGCTGGTATCAGATTAGGATTCTGTGTCACCAGGGAGAAGAGATAAAGAGGCTTGTTTTAACAGAGATTGCCTTCTCTCAAATTTATTGAATTGTTCAAGAGTCACACGCGCATTAGCAGTCTAGGAAGGCGAGGAGAAACCCGAAGTCGAGTGTCTAATCCCACCTTCTGTGGAAACCAAAGCACTTCTAAGCGAAAAAAAATTTTGTGTCCTTCTAACTATTATGTACTAAATTAACTAAATTTAACACTAAATTAGTGCCTTAGCATCAGCGAGAGCACAAACAAAAAGGGGCAAAGCTCAGATCGTCAAATTTACAAAGCAACGCAAATGCAAGACCGCGAAGACATGTCCGCACAGTTCGAGGCGCCATGCGCGAATTATATTGCCCGTGACAGAAATTTGAATACGAGGTAAATAATACTGATAGATATGTAACCTAGCGGTAAACGGAAGAACTATGATCCGATATAACATTTCCATGCCATATTTCTGCTGTGTTTTTGCTGTTACTTTTTTGCAGCATGCTTAATTTTGACATGATTTCGCCCTCATATCATGCAAGCAATAAATTTGATTTCTGATATTTCCCAGCTTAACATAATTATATCATGTTATGCTCAGTTTTGATTTAGTTTCTGATAACGTATTGTGTCAGTATGTTTGAAATGTACTGGCTTTATGCCAAGAACTTCTGCTTAATCTTTGAAAAATTTTTTATAATATATTTTCATATTGGCATTGCTCGTTTTTATTTCTATCGACACTAATTGAGATGGCACATCATGTTCGGTTATTTCCCGAGTCCTACTAACATAGTATGTAGCCTACAAATAGTAATATATGATCTCAGCAGACTTGGCTGTCTGGACATTTGATTGGCATTATTTTGCCATACATTTAGTAGCTATTATCAGACTCAGAGGAGTCAACCACTACTAAAAAAATGTACAGTAATTGTTAATTATGGCAACACACTTTATTGCTAATATTGCTATTGTATTGTTTTTTATGTATTGTCATATATTGCGCGCAATATTGCCAAATATTGTTAAAATATTATTATGTACTGCTACGTATCACGAAAACCTCGAAAATAACATGATCATGACGATCAACTGCAAAATCGATAATTTAGTGCAACTACATTCAGAAAGTATGTACTTCGTAAGATACGTTCATTGTATAACATGATGATGAGAGCAACAAATATATGTATAACATGTATTGTACACACAATACACATACACATACACACGCGCGCACACGCACGCACACGCACACGCACATGCAGCCTTTTGCATGGGTTATCATGAACTAAAAGAAATATATAGATTATAAACCAATATTGAAATGTAGATTTCATAAATTAGAATTTATCTTTGTGGCACAGTAATAACCATTTTGAAGAAACTAAGTTCTCAAACAATCTTTTAAACCGGTTTTACTGCTTCATATTTTTTCTCTACATATCCTACAAGCAGAGATATTATTAAATTTCGGGATTTTAACTTTTCGGGATATTGTCTCATATCTAAGATTTCGGGAGTACGTCTTTTCGGGACATTGTCGTAGTTTTCAATGTTTGGATCTTTTTTTTTCAGGACTTTGCATGTCCTCTAAAAAATAATTTTTATTTAAGAAAATTTTTTGTTACGTATTAAAAATATATTTTTTTATTTAAGAAAAGTTGCAAATCTATATAAACTATTCTTTTAATTCTATAAGCAAGAAATATAACCAAAACACTTCTTCAAATCAAAGAAATCGAGCCAATAAGTAATAAATAAATAACAATTTTACCCATTTGTGATGTCACAGTGACAAATTTTTGCACTGCATAAATGTTGCATATACATTTTATCTCAATACATAATTGTTATATAGCAATTATGTCTCGCCGTTTCGTATTTATAATAAATCATATCACTGGTATGTACTCGTATTATAACTACTATAGGTAAATTTAAGAACATTTTCCTTAAATTCACATAACTTTTGATATAACTGTTACAAGTAAAAAAATTAAAACTATGTATGAGTTACGTGTTTCAGATATATCTGTGTTTGCTGAGGTGAATCATAGCGGTATATTTGCAAAATTAAATTTAGAAAGAAATTTCAGTAATTAAGAAAAATATTTCAGCTATATAATTTAAAAATATATAATTGTGCATAAAGGAATATTAAATTAATCTATATCATGTGCTTATAAATGCATAATTGAGACGGTATAAAAGCACGATTCTACTTAGGATCTTTTTAATCTTTTTTAATATAATAATATTGATTGTAATAGAGAAGTATTGCAACATGTAACTTCTTAAAGACGTTACATAAATTGATTTGTACTCATTTGTGTATAATAAACAATAGCAAATTATTTTAATTTTTATCAAAATTTTGTAATTCAGCTTTTATTCCGCCCATTCTTTCAATTCTTCTTAAATTATGATGCAGAAATATTACAACACGAAATATACATTTAGCGTGGCAAAATTTTAAGTAAATAATTGTATATATTTGATGTTATGTTATGTATATATATTTATAATATCATATTGTGCAATATTTTCACAATTTATTTATTGCGATATTGAATTATAAAATGATTAAAAGTTAGAATTCATGTAAAATTTATTATTCAGATAAAAAATAGATCTCAATTCTCAATCACTTTCGGAAAGTATGTACATTTTTTTTTAGATATTTAGAAATATATAATAATAAAATAAAACTTATCTGACAACTGATAATATTTGGAAAATCGAAAAATTTTTTTTATTATGCAACTGAATAATTAGTTGAATTAATTGAATATCCGTATTTTTAAGTCGAACTAACAGCGTAATAGATGCGTATGTACCATACATATACGTTCGAGATTATTTTTACTCAGAAGCAACAATAATTTATGCTCCCCGATCCTAATATTCCATTTTTTCTTCTTGCGGGAAAGGAAGAAAATGAAATTTATATAAGTTAATGATTAAGATAACGGTTTCTCCACAGGTATGGTTTCAAAACAGACGGGCAAAGTGGAGAAAGCAAGCTCGGTTACAATTGCTGCAGGATGCGTGGAGAATGCGATGCTTGGGTTTAGGAAGCGCTACGCCGCTACTTCTCGGCCGATCACCCTCCGGTGGTCTCGAGAGGATCAGTGACGCATCTTCAACTTCTCCGTCATCCTCATCAGCTTTCACAGGCTCGCCGAATACGACTGACAAATTAGCTGAGATTGGCAGTCCTGTATCGGTTTGCAGAGATTTTCGAATCTTGCCTTCACTGCCACCTGGGTAAGCGTCTCGAATACAGAAACATATTTTTGATAAGTATAGAGGGTGATTCAAAACAACCTAGGTGTTCCTGAAAATACGTATTTCTGACCTAATTCGAAGATAATTTTTCCTTTATGAAAATTTTATCTGAAACTTAGTTTTTAAATTACAAGAAGAAATAATTAGCGCATCACAGACCGCGTACAGGAAACGGGCAGGAGCGGCGCTCATGATTAGGCACGGATAGAGATCCTATAATCAGAGTTTGATGAAAGCGGGCAATTTCTGATTAGTTCTCAACCTTGGTCCATTCGGTATTCTTTGGACAACTTTGTATACTGTCAAAAAACGAGTGTGGAGAAAAGAAAGAAATAGATAGCTACAAGCAGATGAGTAAAACCTGTGTCAAAAAGGTTAGAAATCGTTCCGAGATCTTGAACAAAGAAAAAATTAACAAATTACAATTGCATAATTCGGTCAATTGATCAACTCGATTGATTTCTTCAAGTATTGTTGCCACGTATTGCCTGTCATGTATTTAAATACTTTTTGTATATGCGTTCATACAAGAAAGCAATATCTGTTATCTTTTTCTGTACGCCATTTTTGGTCCACATTCGTCAAACTTTGATTATAAGATTTCTAGACACGGACGCTTTACGCGCGAGGCGCATACAGATCGAACGCATTCACACGTTTTTATAAAAACACGTTCGTTCTTTCTTTCCCTTCTGTCAGACCTCTTTGACTTTCATATATTTTAAATATGCTAATTTCATTCAATTATAAATTAGAATGATGAAATTAAAATAAATCTTGAATTCTTTGAGTATTGGATTTTTTAATTATACTGATAAAATTATTAAAGAAATGTAAAAGAGCGAAATTAAATAATAATTATGTACGATAAGCGTTATAAAACTATTGACATACAAATCATATACAATTATTTCAGTACGTTGAATTCTAAAAGCGTTTTTTACAATTTGATGTACTGAAATACCTGTTATACTTAATTAAAATATGTTTGTGACGTAAATATTGTGCTGTGTTGTTGTGTACGGACTTACAAACGTGTTTCTTTCTTCGTATGATTTTCAGTCACCAAATAATCAATCATTTGTGATTGTTAGTTATTAACTGATAAATCGATTAATAAATTCCTCGTTTTATCAAGTGTAATCGAAGTGTGTTAATGTTGAAACGTAACACAATTTATAAAAGAAGAATCTTATCGTGGAAAGATGTAGCTTGATACGTACTTAAAAGATAATTAATATTTGAGGAAAGTGAATTTACAGTAAACAGTTGTATTGAGCACAGCTATTACGGCATCCAAACTTATTCCTCTGTCTATTTCAAAAAGCTAGAGCAAAATGGAATCATTGAACATCTACAAGATAATAACAATTTTATAATTAAAATAATAATAAGCTTTTAAAATTTGTTTGAAACATTTATAACTCTTTGACTGCTACAAAACGCGATCGCGTTTCTCATAAAACTTCTATAAGTAATAAATGCTACAAGCGCCATAGCGCAGATAAAATTATTAGAGAAATTAGTAAATGTTCCCCTTTACATAGCCAGCCTAAAATGACCTCCGAGTGACATTGATTTTGACCTTGATCCTCAAGAAGGTCAAGGTCATTGACCTTTTCCGTCGTTCGTTATTTATTAAAAAGTTATTAATGAAAACACTCTTATGAATAATTAGTAATTTTTGAACACATGGTACATATTTCAGCAATATAGTATGAGTTTTGCTCCACGTAAGTTGATATTTGTACGTTTGTATTAGGAATTTGAGAATAATAATATTTTGGAAAGGAAACATTGTTATTTGAGTATATTGTAACAGTCCTTTGTCTGACTTGGTAGAGTAAAGATGCTTTACGATTTTTTTCATTTAACAATTTACAATTATAAAGATCTTCTAAACTATTTATCTCATGGTTAGGGTTAAGTTAGGTTATTATATACCCATGAGTATATATACGATTTTTTTTTTATTGCGTAAGGAGAAGAAAATCTTCACATAGCCCTCTCCCGAGGAGACCCAAGAAGGTACGCCCATCGGGTGAGGGAAGACGTCTAGGCCCCGAGTTGCCTAGATGTGCCAGATTCAACTACTCCGTAATCGCGAAGGATACACCGGGATGGCCGCCTACCAGATTAAAAACTCTCCCTTTATCTGTCTACGTCCCTATTTGGGAGAGTTTCGGAATCGCGACGAGCGGACGCCCCCAGGCAGATAAGCCTGAAAGCATCCATGACTCGTAAGGATCTAGGTCATCCTATAGTAGAGGCCGGCATGCCTCCTTCTTAGCCACTCCTCCAATCTATAAGTTATTGCATCACTAACTGCCACTCTCGGCGCGTCCGGGGGGGAGCGAAAGAAGATGATCGCCCCATCTATTCAACGCACGCTTGTACTCTACTTGCTGTATTGCGAGGACAGCTCGCAATGCAACGAACCCGTCACTTCGAATAATCTCTCTCCTGCGCAGATACATTCTTCGAAATCGCTCTACAGATACCGGAATGGGATAACCTTCGCCTGTATGGCCGCGGCCTCGTGCGAAACTATCCGGTATTTCCTGATCATCTTGAGGGCCAGGATAACGTTACAGACGGGCAATGTCCCTGCAAATATAGTACATCTGTCCTTCGTCACCGTCTGCGCCCATACCAACATAGGCTGGCGTACACCCGCCGCCTGCACTCTCCAAGGCCACTGATATTCGCAGTTAACCTACTCAAGGCCACGGCCATCGAAAACAACGGGCAAATGTGGTTCTAATAATAGGACCAACTACCGAGATCTTCATGATGACGTATCGATGATCCGAAAGAGACTCATGCTCCGTCGCTACCCGCCAACTGTGACGCCCTTAAGCGCGAGAGTGGAAGCCCAAGAAATATCCACCCAAGAGTCATCCCGAGGATGTACGCAGGTTGGAACAAATCCCCTATTAAACAAGTTCAGCCCTATTCCGGCCGCCCAATACCACAAGTCGGCAAGGACCCTCTGTTATTGGGCTGACCTCTATCTTATAAGAGGAAGCGGGCATTGAAATCGCCTAAAACAAAGACCGGACGTCCCCGACAGCCCGCCACATGTGTGCCTAGGCCGTTAAAGAAGTACCAAAATTCATCAAGGATCCTATTGAGGGAGAAATAACAATCACATTTCTCCCCCATTCGACTGCCATGAATCCTTTCTCCCAAACATAGGGAGAACAGGAAGTTTGGTCCCTCGTCTACTGTCATGTAATAGCAGCAATGGGCGAATCCTCACGCGATGTTATCCACATGCCATTCTCGGGGATCAAACCCAGTGATCGACCATTAGGTCGATCCGTTCTTCCTCACAAACCCTCGCAGCAAGGTCCTGCGCGGGTCTCGACTGATTCACATTTATCTGAGCGATGCTCATAAGTGTCGATGACCGCATCCATCGTCCATGTCCGCCGAGGTTCTCCGATCAGCCTTTACACCATCCTCAGTATCCCACCCCGCGCATGACCGTTAAAGGAAGGGCAAGTTCTGCCTCTCCCCCTCTCGCCCTGTGATCTGACTTCAACCCGCGCTCCAAACCGGGCAGTGAGGCCGGGTTCTACACAGTGCAAGAGCATGGCTCAACCCCCCCCCCCACAATTAAAACAACATTGACTACGATCAATGCCGCTCAGACAAAAAGGTCTGGTGTGCCTAATCGCCATGCACCTGAATCATTGGAAGTGTCTTCTGGCGAAGGGCACCACTCGAGCTATCGACCATCCAAGCCTAACTTTGCCCGCCTCCGTAAGTCTCACGATCCCGTTTACCGGTCACTGAACTCAACCGCATTGAGACCTCCTTGGCGAATCGTTCTAACGCAAACATCTTCACGAGACACCATACTCTCAGCGGGCTGCCCTATGGCATTTCTTATCTCGTCTGGCTCCATCGACTGATCAACGTTAATTAGCCGGAATTCCGCGCGCCTAACAAGGCGAACA
The DNA here is from genome assembly GCF_001594115.1 of Trachymyrmex septentrionalis. Taxonomy (NCBI): domain Eukaryota; kingdom Metazoa; phylum Arthropoda; class Insecta; order Hymenoptera; family Formicidae; genus Trachymyrmex; species Trachymyrmex septentrionalis. The sequence goes on from NW_017305001.1 coordinate 506,113, forward strand.
CAAACCGGACTTTATTCTGTTTCCTATACAAGTCTCTTAGCCGACCAACCAATGCATCCGTCTTTATATCGGAATCCTCACCGTATCTCGATCAATAATCCCCCAGACTGAGCTTTCCGAATCTTAGTGTTGGTAATGCCCAGATCCGATTTCAAGAGAAATGTTTTTGCAGGCATTACCGCGCAGGCATTATCAGCTCCGCGTATGTGGGAGCTTTTGACATAGAATTATCACAGCCGATGTCTTAGGAACTAACCTTAGAAGCATTCAGACGACGCAAGCCTCTCGCCTGTGCTCTTGCAGGCCCAGAGAATCGATTCCGACTAGTCCTCTACCCCCTCTCTCTGGGACACTCACAGTCGGTACCAACATAACACCTTTTTTCTTCTTCATCTTTTCTCTTCCCGGAGATTTCCGTCCAGGGTTGGTCTCCACGATTGGGACTAGAAGATGGCCAATCCCTCGCCTCGTTGTCTCCATCATATTCCCTGTGAAAAATCGCTGGCTTGCTTATTACGATGCGGCCCTAGTATCCATTTTTGAGAGCAGCGGAAAGTTCTCCAGCCTGTTGCCGAGCCTGCCACCCAACGAAGGGCGACAAACAAAAGGGATGAGAGTATTTTAGATTGAGGACGAGAGACTCCCGCATAAATCAGAATTCTCTCTAACGGCGTGTTCTGATCTGCAATCAATAAAGAAGAGGTCTCGACTTTCCCGCGAATCACATCTCTCTTCCTTATTTTCTCTCGTAGGAATCTCATTTTCGACCTCAATGAGTTTCTGTCTGCTTTGAGGATATCAAACTCCTTCCTGAATTTGATAAGCTCCCTTTAACGCAGCACATCTATTCGTCGCCGCCTCATTGTGTCCTCCAGCTTGCAGGATCGCCGCAGCTAACTCCTAAAGGTTCGCGGCACTGCCTCCTTAGCCACATTGTATAGCCGACTATCATACGCCGTTTTAAATCCTATTTGATAGAGGTCGAAACCCTCTGTGCCTCGTCTACTGCGTCTAAGAAGCGTCTCCGCCATTATCGATATGTGTGGAACAGCTGTGTCATTTCTTCCACAGCTGTTTTTTGTTTCGATAATCTGTCATCCAATATGCATTCGACTAATTCGTGACGCCTCTTCACCGACGACGAGAATCTCGATGACTTTGAAGATCTACTCGTCTTTGTTATATCGAAGAAGTCATCTCTATCTAAGTCCTCATCCTCGTAGTTCATCCTCGATGAGGACATCTTAGAGAGGGAGTGGGAACCGGGAGCATTGCTACCTTTCTTCTTTCTCTCCCTCTTTTTTCTTCGAGATCTGTCCATGCGCTCTTTCATCTCCATGGAATCGGCGAAATATCCACAATCGACTCCGTCTTCTGCTTATCCATAAGCAGTGTCCGGCATGGAGACGGGAGAATTTATTATATTGTCCCCTTGCGGCGATACACATAATTGCATCAACTTTGGCTAGATCTTAGAGGGCTGCAACATTACATTATTTACGGGGAATACCAGTAGAAGTGCTAGAAATTGCACTCACTTTTTCCAGTAACACTCGCGGCATCGTAGGTCCCCCCTTGACCTCAAGTTCACTCACAGGTGTTCCACTCTTGCTATCATGTATCCGCGTCATAACAATTCTCGAGGATGTCCGTCTGCTTGTCTTCGGTGTCAAGAATCTCGAACTCTCGGGAGTGCCGCACTTACCCATTGCACTTACAGCAGCTCCGACGATAACCGTATCGACTGCGGGGCCCGTCGAGAACCCCGCAGTCAGCCCCTCGCATGATGACAATCGCCCAGAAGCGGGGACGTTACCCCCAAACGTTACGACCGTGACAGGGATCCGACCACTTGCCGTATGTTATCATTTTCCGAGCTCATGTCTATAACGTTATAGATTGAAAATAACGTTATAGAATGACGTTCGAGCAAGAGGCTCGCCTGCATACCCCTCGCCCAGCTCCTAGCCCAGTCCGCACGGTTGAACGCAGTCGGTCCGTCAGTGGCGGAAACACTATCACCAATCGCTCCTCGCCATGAGGTAACCATAAGGCAACATCGCCGATAATAAATAATTAAAATACTACTCACCATTTGAAGATCATTTAAACTGTCCTAGGAGAGGAAAAACACGACGCAAAATTCTTCCCAGGCGGAGATAATCCACGCCCTGGTAATATGGTGGCATACCTCGTTCAGAATCTCTTCCCCTCTCACGAGAAATCCTCTCCTGATAGATGGGTGAGATAGAGGTCCACATCGTTTCAAGCAGAGGCTCTCATTTCTTCCACACATGATTCCCCGTCACTACACTATGTACATAAGGTAAATAAATTTACCTACACGTGGATAACTACCTCGGACCGCGCGCGCGTCCGGGAACACAAGCTCACTCGCAATGCGAGCCGGGCTTCTGACATTTCTGACGCGGGAGTTTCACTAGCTCATCGATGTCACATCAGCAAGCAGCGGACATCAACACGTAGGCGAACGACGCACACGCAGACCAGCGCACCCACTAAGGTACTAAATCACCGTTACTTCACTAATACTAATATGTCCACTAAAACAAAATACACAAAATCCACTTTCTATAATATCCGTTCGTAATAAAGTCTCTGGACATCAAAGTTCGTATGCATTAACGCACGATTGTCAGTATCTCTCGACTCTCCCCGCATGGCCACTGTTGGGTGGTTCACCCATTCATGTCATAGCCGCGCACTTCTGCCCACGAGACAGGGGGACTCTTTTATAGAGGGTCCAAAAATGACTCGCTGTCCGAAAAATTGGGTGCAATCTCGGACGCTCGATCTTTTCTAGTGGTGCACGGGAAGAAATTACGAGAGCTCAAGCACCGCGGGTTTGCTATACTTGTAATGGAATCATATCGCGACGCGTTTGAAGGGACCGGATCGCATCGAAAATGATCCCATCCCTTGCGGAGATGAGTATATGACCTAACTCTAACCCAGCCATATACCATGGTTAGGGTTAGAGTTTATATATTTATGGATATATAATAATCTAACCCTTTTTTTCTGATAACGGAGGGGAAATGCGCCGTGTGCTTTGGAGAATCCAGGGTTATGTGAGACTCGCACCTACTAAAACCCCTCCGGGTGTCCTGCATTGGTCCTGATTCAAGGGTCTCCAGGAACGCGTGCAGCATACCTCCAGGGACTCCTGAAACTTGCCGGAGATGGTCGCCGACTCGTACCCGCCGGGTTTTTTTTTTAATACCGAGTACCCTGCGCGGGTGTGCCATATTGCCATATGGGTAGGGAAGGAGACACTGTCTCTCTTTGCCCTTTCCCTGTTGTTATGGGAGATAAGTTGGGATCGCCGGTCCCTGCCGACTTCTCCAACCCCTTCCCGCCTGGGAGTATGAGAACGCCCAAAGAGCGGGACATCCTTGTGGGAATTGAGCGAAGGGGGGCAGCCGTGCGTAGCGTCTAGCCGTCCTCCAACCGTCGTTAGGTGAAATCGAAATTCCCCCTCCCCCAGATCCCTAGTAATAGTGAGGTCTGGGGACCCACAACTCTACGGGCAGAGGGAGAGGGGAAGCAGGCACCGCGTGTCCTCTCAGCCTCGCCTGTGCCCTGGTGGGACCGTCACGATGTGGTCGCTGTCCGGCCGCCGGACGTCTTCTTCCTCTCCCTCTACTTTATCCCTTTCCTCTTTCTGCGGCGGGAGCTACCGGGACGACGTCGGCAGCACCGCTGCGAACCTCCGTAACCCAGGGCCCTACCACCACTATCTCCTTCTAGTAAAGGGGCGTCGTAAGTCGCCTTCTCTCTCTCTCTCTCTCTCTCTCAATCTCCTCCTTTTGCAGAATGACCTGCTCGCAGGAGGAGAGACCGCCGGCAAAGAGGTCTTCTCTCATTTGTCAGGACTCCGTGCTCCACCGCCTACGTTGGGCAATGTTTGAGTGTGTGTTGCGCAGAGTCCTGACTCGCCCTGCAGTGATGGCACTGTATCATCAGTTCCTTCCCAATTCGACACAAGTACTCACTAAAACAACTGTAGCCGATGAGCACCTGTGTTATTCTGAAGAAAAATTCGCTTCATTCCCTGTCCGCCCATTGGTCTAGGCAGGGAAGGACGGCCTCCAAGACCCAGATACTGGTGTCCAGCGGGTTATCCTCCAGGCTTCATTTTCATTCCTGGAAGGGAAGTGAAGCCTGTGGTCGACAGCCCCGGGGGTCACGGTGCCCCCTTCCCCCCAGCCTAATGGCTCTCACCTTGGCATAGGTTTCTGCCAAGGCGTTCGCCATGTACTCTGCAGGAGAGACACCCGCCAAGACTAACTATTAATAATAGTATTAATGTTATTCTGTATCGTTACCTTCAAACTTGTGCAATGTTTCGCCGTCAAACAGACTCCATTTCACGAATAATTTTCTCATCGCAATGTCCATCGTTGATCTTCTATCACATTTCACACATTTGTCACCATATTGAAAAATTGGGCGCATCGTCATGGTGAGACCCGATGTGTTCCGACTATAGAGCTTATATTACTGGAGGGGGAATACGGACTGTGAGTCGGGCTGTGAGCAAAACTGAGAGACAGAAGATGTATTTATACTTTCCACTTATTGCTTGGATAAGTCATTCCCCTTCTACGTAGGCTGCTGGAAAAGTTTCTGCAAACAATATGAAAAAAAACATGTAAAATTCGGTAAATGGCTTTATTGTTTTTCGAAGTATTCGCCTTTAAGATCAATACATTTTTGCATACGCTCGAACCAATTTT
>NW_017305001.1:512665-522195 GCF_001594115.1 Trachymyrmex septentrionalis
CGGGCGCACCGTCCTGCTGGAAAACATATGGCTTTCCAGCCGACACAGTTTCCATCCACGGCTTCACTACATTTGTCAGAACACGCAAATAAACTTCTTTTGTGACATTTTCCCCTTTGTTAAAAAAATGTGTCCTGATAACGCCCTCCTTCGAGTGGAATTTCCTCGCCGGTGTTGCAGAACCTTCGTTGGACTTCTCCGACTCATGATACTTTGCGAAGACATCATACCCAGTCGATCTCGGATACCCGAAAAACCGAATGATTTCTGTCGCCGAGCGCCCGGCGCGAATACTTTCGATAATCGCGGCTCTTCAGTTGTACTCCGCACTTGGTTTCAACATTGCGACTGTTTCGAGGTTATGATGGTTTAGTACATGCGTCAAGCTATTTGACTGCCAATCGCGACATCTACCAATGGTATTGAACGGAAGGAATTTCAATTTGAAATTTGTCCGGATTTTGGCGCCGCACCCTGTATAATTCAAATTTTTTTGCCATAATAAAATTCGTTTGTTGGCACAATATAGTAAGGTGTTTTTCAACAAAAATATTTTGCACTGTGAACAAAATAAAAGTAACGAATTTTGTTTTCTTAACAAAAGTTTTTGTTGAAAAAACAAAATAATTTATTAAATATATTAACAAAACGATTTTGTTGATAGAATTAAAACATTTTTCTGAATGTATGCCAAACTACGTTAATCTACGCGGTTGCATGAAAGATTGTTTCCTGAAGTAAGTGTTACTATGCCAAAGTACAATACTTACTTTTTAATTTTTAGTTTATGACAAAGTACGCCATTGTACGCGGAATTACTCTTACTTATCCGTGAGCATTATGCATTTCAGCCGATAGAGATCACGGCGGAGATGCATAAATTTGTAAATAAGAATCACCTAGGAATGAATATAAGGAGCATTTTACATGTGAAATGAGCCCTCAAAGCTGGGCTTTAATATTAAAGTATTCATACTACTATGGAATTCTAATTCAACTATGACAGCAATGTGATGTGTATCTTAAATTCATATCAAATTCAAGATACTATCATGTTATTTTAAACAGTATAGTGTGTACCCGAAACTATGCTTAGGGTATAGTTTCACGTAGGAAGACATAAATCTTGGGCATAGGAGTAGAATTCTACGCCAAACCGCTTCCATAGTTCATTCGCGTATTTAGGCGTAGTTTCTAGCGTAGTTAAGCGTACTTTCGGACATAATTAGGCGTACTTTCTGGCATAATTTGACGTAATTTCGCGTTGTTTGGTATACGAAAACATGAATCAGCTTTGGCGTAGGAATAGAATTCTACGTTAAACTACTTCCAAACCGCGTATTTAGGAATAGTTTTTGGCGTATTTAGGAATAATTTTCGGCGTACTTTTGACATAGAAATTTTTCTGTCAAGGAATGCGTCCGATCTTTATGCGCCTCGCGCATAAAGCGCCTATATTTGACCGTAAGTGCCGCATCTGACCGTCTCCTCTACGCGGCCCGTGATATGCTATTTCTCCTTGTAATTTGAAAACTAAGCTCTGGACAAAACTTCCGTAAAAGAAAAATCGTCTTAGAATTAGATCAGGAATACGTCTTTTCAGGGATATCTGGATTGTTCTGGATGATCCTCTATAATTAGTAGTAATAATAATAGTAAAATATTATATAATATATATAATTTATTGTACATTGATATGTAATCAGTAGTAACACAGACCAATATTTTAAGACTTTTTTCTGTTGCTTGAATAAAAAATATTATTTCTAATGTATCTTTGCGCGCTAAATACGAATCCGGCTGTGAAATTACTCTATCACGCCAGGTTTTTGAGAAAAATGAAGTTAAATGTGTAAAATTAACGTTTTTTGACATATTGTGATTCTTTTGTTAGCAAAGTAAATTTTTTCTACTTTTGTTTACTTCATCTTAAAGCGTCTTTTATTTTTAAAATAAATTTTTTTAACGTTATACGTTTTTTTCACTAAGTTAATTTCTGTGTTGTCACACCAAGAAAAATTTTATGCTAAAAAATGTTTTTAAAGAAAAAGTTTTAAGAACTGCGTAATGATTTTAGCAAGGTTTTTGAGATCATCAAATCCGAATCTGAAGTCAGATTTTCGAAATTCAAATTGGCGGATCCAATATGACGGATCAAATAGTTGTCATCACAAAAATTTGTCATTTGTGCTTTAATTTAATTTAAAAAGTATTGTTCACAATATTAATTCCGGAATTTTAAATATTTATAAAAAAATTTTAAATTATATTAAGTAAAAAAATTATTCACTGGGCTGCGAAGGTCCCGCATTCTGTTTTTTATATCTGTAGACTATTTAGTCGTAAAAGGAATAATTTTACAATTCTTCTATGTTTTCTAGAAAGCACGTGGAGGCAGTCTAAATCGCACTCCTTTTTTATTTTTTCTCTTTTTAATTTTTTTATTGATTTTATTATTTTTATTGTTTTTCTAAATTTCGAATAAATCTAAAGAAATTTAAAAAACAATAAAAACAATAAAGTCAATAAACAAATTTTAAAAGTAAAAAAAAATAAAAAAGGAGTAGACTACCAATGTAGACTGCCTTTACATGGTGCACTCTAGGAAACATAGGATTGTAAAATTGTTCCTTGTACGGCTAAATGGTCTACGGACATAAACAGAATGCAGGACATTCTCAGTCCAGTTAATAATTTTTTTACTTAATATAATTTAAAATTTTTTACGTATGTTTAAAATTCCGAAATTAATATTCTGAATAACATTTTTTAAATTAAATTGAAGCGCAATGACAAAAATCTATGATATTGGATTTACCATATTGGATCTGCCATTTCGAAAAACTGATTTTACATTCGGATTTCTAAACCTTGAGTGACTTCAAAAAGCTTACTACTAAAATCATCATGCAGTTTTTAAAACATTTTCTTCAAAAACGTTTTTGACACAAAATGTTTTTTTTAGTGTGACTATGCAGAGACTAATTCGGTGAAAAAAAACGTACGACGTTAAAAAAACATATTTTAAAGATAAAAGTTTACACTTTAAGCATTTTGCGATGGCGTAAACAAAAGTAGAGAAAAAATTTTCTTTGCTAAAAAAAAATCACAAATGTGGCAAAAACGTTAATTTTGATACCTTTAATCTCATTTTTTCAAAAACTTGACGTGATAGAACAATTTCATTGACGAATTCATATTCAACGCGCAAAAATACATCGGAAATATCTATTCAAACAATAGAAATCGGTCAATGTCATTTATTAAGAGAAAACCACCAATACTCAAAAAACGCTACATATTCACAATACGATTTGTATTTCCAAAGTGCCGAATATTGAAAGTCGCAAACGAGCGAGCAATACACATCTTTGCTGACATAGGGCCGGAGTGGAGAGCATTTACTTGTAAACAAGAATAATCTAGAAGAGAATATAAAGACCTCTAAGGCTAAAATTGAATTTCAAGATGAAAGCACATGGTTTGCGCGCCTTTAAGTAAGCGTTCGAGAGCGCATGCCTTTAGTGCGAAATTTGAATCGGCAATCGCTGACGATACGCGTCACGAACTGCGATGCAAAATCACGAATAATAGGAGGCAGCGAAAAAGCGCCAGCACGGCGAAATGCTGCCGAGAACTATACGCGCGATCATTTGCGGCCCGTCGAAATGTGGTAAAATCAACGTTCTCATAAGTTTGCTCGAGAGCCCGAACGCAGTGTTGTTAGACGGACCGGGTTTCACGCATGCGCGTCCAACGTAGCTTCAGTAACGTACCGGTCACTAATAAATAAGAGATCATTAGTCGCTTAAGAACATTGAAAATGTTGAAAATTTTAATATATTTTTCATATTTCACATATGTATACATATATTTAAATATATATAATATATTTCTATATATTACATACATGTATAAAATATGTAAAATATATTAAAATTTTTAACATTTTTAAAACAATTTTACATAGGCGACTAATGATCTCCTATTTAGTGACCGGTACGTTACTGAAACTAATTTGCTTTAGTTCCGACGGGTTTATTGATAAAATAATGTCTGATTTTGCCTTATTGTCGTTCCTCACCCACGTATCGACTTCTAACTGAGGAGACACATTTCCGGTGACGAGGACGGGTTTCAGAATTTTCTCACTAACATATACCCAAGCACCGTTCTTAATTAATAGCGCTTGCATTTGCAACTTCCATATATCAAAGTTGTCTTTGCTAAGACAACTTTGCTTCGGTTCTCACACTTCATCGCGTGTCGAGACGCGTGATGCAACATCAAATATTCGCAAAGATATGTACATGTTTACTCACTTGTTCTTTTTGTAAGTCCTGAGCTCATAACCTGATGAGGTTCCCGGGAAATTCAAAGGAACTGAGTGGTGAATGAAGCTGGATACGAAAAAAGAACACCGTTTATTGTATACAGTACGTGTTGTAGAGCTGACAAAGAATGCGGAGTGTCCGCTGAGAGTCATGCGTAATGGTACAAATAAAGGGAGCAGCTCACTTGTGCCGACACTCGGTTGGTATGCCAAGAACATCAATAGTGCGTGTCGTTGTGAGTAACCGCAAAACGATATTACCAACATAGTCATTTGAAATTGAGTGTCAATTTTCATTAATTTTTTTTCATTTTCAACTTATTTAAAGAAATAGTTATTTGGAAAATTTATGACATTTTTAAGTTCATGGCTTCATAAAAATTGTCTTTTACATGGAAAAAACTTCAAGTCAATCGGTTGAAACTATACATTTCTCGCCAGTTTGAAAAACATAAATTCGAAAAAAACGCGAAAAAATAAAGTTTTTTAACTTTATAATAATGATTTTACAATAGTTAACTATAACATTTTGCAACTTACATTTATTCAGCGATTTTTGGCCTATATAAGTCAATTTCTCCTATGTTCGAAGAACAAATTTTGCTGCATTTAAACCTTTCTTTTTTTCTTCGATTCTTGCTTGTTTTGCGCATAATTCCGTTGAGCTCATTTGATTTTCGATTGGTGCAAAATTCGATTTAATAAGTCATAAATTATTTTAATATTTTGAATATTACAAAATTATTTTATAAGCACATTCTGCACTTTAGAGATGCAAAAAAATGTAAAAAAATTGATTTTTTTGATCCTCCAAAGTAGAACCTTTAAAGAAGGTTTAGCAAAAAATGATCGGAAACAATTTCCTTTTTTTTATCCATAGAATAGGAATCTGCAATAAAAAGTAGGCATTTGTATATTATAGAAAAAAAATTAATCTTATTGAGCTCAAAATGAGTTCTGAATCCAAAATTTAAGTAGTTCATTTAATAGCCCTCTTCAAACTCTAAACTATTATTTGAAACATTTGTTCCAAAAATGTGTCGTTCTTGAGATATTTTGTGTCAAAATTAAAATGGCCAAATATGATTTGTATCAAATCGGGTATAGAATCTATAGGATCCCAAAATTTGTCTATTTAGAATATCTATTTCAAACGTAATCTTTCGACTAATAGCGTTAGTTTGTATATCGCTTTTGTAATTTGGAACATTTCCTTGTTACCAAATGTGCGAATTTACGCTACAAAATCGAACTCCGATTTTATATTTAAAACTGTATTATGAAAAAAATAAGAAAGGAAAAAATATATAAATAAAACTGATTTAAGAAACTACAAACATGAATCTACAAATGATGGAAGATTATCTATAATATAGCTACTGTTATTATATTTAAACTACTAATTAACGTAATTTGCAAAAGTAAATTATAAAGATATTAATTTCGCATTTGTAAAATTTGTTTTTACCTGATTTTATATAGAAACAATCACAAATATGTGAATTATAAGTTTTTATTTATCTTTAAGGAGATCCTAAAGTCGTAGTACTGACTAAACCGTATAATTTTTGTATAACAAATAATTTTTTCGCTTCTTACTGATTTGGAAATCTTTTTCCTGGATTAAAGTATACGTATTAATACGTAAGGTGGAGTCTACGCTGAGTACAGCAAAAAATTTCGAAACTGAGATCTCTCTTACTATTTTTTAGTCCAATATGGCGCTTCGGAACTGTCGCGTCGTGACAACATTTTGCTTTATATAAAAGCTGTACAATCAAATCTGTACTCACGAAATAGTTATCCGCAAAGTACTAGCAGAGACTAGTAGTTTGCATGAAGGAAAAGTATGGAATTCTTAAAATTGGACTTACAAGAGACGTTTTACAACTGTCCGGCACTGATTTGATTTTACATGAAATATGTTATTAAACACAAAAATATAAGAGACATGTATTTTTTTATACGTGCGCTAACTCATGTTTAAGTGAAACACTCTTTTGAAGAAAAAACAGAAAAAGAGAAAACCGCATCTAGCATTTCTCTTTTGAATCGAATATCGTCGGAAGCATAAAAGATGGAAACATTTTTTAAAACAAAAGTTATACCGTTTCAAGAGTACTTTAAAGTTATGAAGAACAAATTTTTTATTTCTTTTTGTTTTGACAATATACCCCCACCACCCACAGTTTTTTCAAATTTTTCAAACTTTTTTTTATAAAATTAAACATTATTTTTTTCCGAATTTAATGTATAATAAAGTTATATTACAACATATCATTTTTGAGAATTCATTATAAACGCTTTCGTATACGTTATCCGTGCTGGTGTGTGTAAGTAATTATCATCGAAACAATAAGATATAATACATAAATCAATGAATAAGAACATCGACGTGATTAATATTTTTAGTATTACAGATTATATATGACATTAAAAGTTATGACAGTTTTTATTATTTTTTCTTAAAGTGTGTAATATAATCTTTGTTCTTTACTCATCTCTGTATATTATTTTCTTATAATAGCTTAAGATTATTCTTTTAAAATTATTTTCGGCCTTACGTTTTAATATCTTATTTAATTGTTGTTTACATAATAATTTCTAAATGTACTTACAATAAAATAATTTTTAAATGTTTATACAATATTCTTTTTTAGCTGCACAATTTAACTCTTCTTTTACAGAAGAGATTATTGACTCGGAATCGCGTCGAATCGGTAAATCGAATACGCTATTTGTTGAGTGTCTCTAAAGATATTATATATCTAAAATATTATTTTAGATACATTTTGATAAGATACAAAGGAAAACATAACTATTGTAGTTACAGTTACAGTTACAGAGCTAAGATATATAACTAGTTACATACGCAGATGCACAAAAAATATTTAAATACAATAATTAGATACGAGTATATATATCTGCGTATGATAGAACGATATGCGATTTGATGTCTGTAATTAAAGAAAAAAATTAGTAGATGGAAAAAATAGACGCAAAGAAAAAAAATACCTACTTATTTGATTTGTTTTCTTTATCTGGATTTTCACCAGTTAAATCGTCGAATGTTTTCTTCTTCTTCGCGCTTCGTTCATCATGATCGTCCTGTTCCATGAGATAATTTTCGATATCCGTATTGTTAAGCATTTTTTGTGTATTTTTTTCGCAGTATCGTCCTCACGATCGAAAAGCTTGGAAAGTGCGTACAAACGATGTTGTCGAAATGATTGTTCCTTTCATACTGATCATTTAAAACTATTATAGTATTTATTATATATGTCCTTCCGTCCTTTCCTCCTCCTTCTTCGTCTTATTTCTCGTTGTATTTTGTCAATATGTATTACTTGATCGAATTAGTCGACCTAAGATATCCTGCATTTGTTGCAATAATCCGTCTCTCGAATATTCGACGTTGAGTACGTTTATATTAAATTTACCAGTCTCTGTTACGGTTCTCATGAACTCATTAAATTTGTAAAATTGTTGTTTTTTGGCAAAGTACAGATTACCATCCATATATCGAAAGGCCAAGGTCGGAGCTGACGGTATTCCTGGGAATACCGCTTGTAACGATTGATACGAGCGAACACTCACACTACATTCGTCTATCTGTGTCACATTGTTATTATTGAAGATTACATAGGTTTGTCCTCTGTTAGTATTTACTATGGTATCGATCAAAGCGTTCGGGGGAAATCCTAGACTCGAGAGACGTTTTGGGCAACCTTCTTTCAATTTGAAACTGGGATACTCGACCACGTAAACTATATTATTTACAAACAGTACTATTTCACCTGAAGGCCTTTGATACGCGGCTGATAAAGAGAAATTATTCGAAAGGAAATTCATGTAGCTGTTTAGTGTGGTCCGTCGTATTTTGTATCATCTATATTTATCGATCATACATAACTTTAATACGTGACGAATATTCGATGACGTAATACTAACACCGTATCCACATATTGTAAAGTACAGAGATCTATGTACTCGGGTTTATTTGTCGTAATTTCGGTAGTTGTCGTTGATAGTGGTGGTGGTGGTTGTGTAGTTATTGTTAGTCTTAGATTTTTAATTCCATAGAGTTGTTGAATGGCTAAAATGTCCTCTATGTTGAATTTCACGATTTTATTATTATTATTAACAGTGATAAATGCGAACATTATGGAGTCTTCACGCGAACTGTGTGTTAATCCTAATGCGTGTCCAATTTCATGTGTTAACGTTTTAAACAGATAGTCCTTATTACTAGCAGATTTTTCGGTTAGATATATATGCCACAGTTCTGCACTGTCTACGTGTATTTCAGCGGTGTAATTGGCAACGTTTGAAGGATAGAACGCGTGAGCGAGTATTCCACCAGGTCCATCAAACGAAGAGGAGCAAATTTCTTCGTTACGCTTACGATTAGCGTACGTGTGTGTGCCATTATGATAAGATATTAAGATGTCGGGATTTAACGTTTTACGTTCGAATGATAAAGACGAAGTCGCGGCCCATAGCGAGAACGCGAATACGGTAGTTTTCAAAGTGTGCGCATCTGCTAAATGCAAGTTCCACGTGAGATGTGTTTTCGCCCATTTCCTCCTACCTGTATTTTACTCGTGGTGCAGAATGTCCGGGAGACCACATCATGGTTTACGCATTTGATACAACGTATAGTTATTCAATGTACCATCACCCTGTATTTGATAATATTCTTGAAATAACGAAATCGTCTGTTTAATTTCTTCCTCTTCGACTGATAATTGCGTATTGCGTTACTCAAGTAGCCGTACTTTTGTAGATACAGAATTATTTCAGTATCTATACTTTGACGATCCGTCGACGTCCTCGTTGTCGTCGTAGTAATCGTAACGAAGACGATAATGATGATGAACATAAGAAACATCGCAATGTAACACAATTATACGACACGCAGTAGAAACGATGTGTACTCGAATGCTTTGTTAAGAATAATGAATCGCGTTTCGTAATTTCTTTATATATACGACATACAGTAGAAACGATAAAACGCTTTGTCAATAGTAATGAATCGCGTTTCATACTTTTTATATTTTTAGACGAAACTCTTATCTATCTATAAGAGGAAAGGTAAATGACATCATAAATATTTTATAAGATATAATATATTTAACGGAATATGTGTTTTACAATATGATAGTGTGTGAAATTCAATAAAGAAGGAGAGAGCTTG
>NW_017305002.1:0-470 GCF_001594115.1 Trachymyrmex septentrionalis
ATATAAGTATTATATTATTTATTAAATTCTAAGAATTTATTTAATATTTTTCAGTTTGGTTGGAAACTTGTTATGCCAATTAGTTAAATAATGATGATAACAATTAGTTATTTTAATCTCAGCTCTTTAGTAGTGCAATTATTGCACTACTAAATATGTGTCAATCAATACAAATCAGACAAATATATTGTATTGTTTTGTGTCGTTGTGTTGTTTTCTGTAGTGAATTGTAACAAAATGATATGTATCATGACTGACGAAAAAACGTTTTCTCTTTCCGTTATCAATATAATTTTGAGAAAAATGCATAGAAATTTGAAAGTTATAACAATAACATTAATTTGAATTTTTCTGTGTTACCTACATATTACTTTGTAAGTACTTTATAAATTATGGGTGCATGATGCGCCCAAATCATCCATCATTTATCCTTGTTTACATTCGATGAACAACATCGAAGAAATAATACA
>NW_017305002.1:570-1184 GCF_001594115.1 Trachymyrmex septentrionalis
GCAAAACGAAATGTCTTAATAATTAACAAAAAGACATGTTTGACCAATAAGATATTCTACGGGTAATTAACAAGAGAAATTTATCCAATTAACGACTAATTCTGATATATTTGACAAGATTCAATAAATGCCATTCAAAAAACAATAAAAATGATATTATTTTGTAGTAGCATAATCAGAAAATTAAAAATGCGAGATTATACGAAAGCGTTAAAAATACATATATGATAACACAAATTTTATTAAATCAATTATTACTGTAATATTGATAAACGGAATGAAATATTAACAATAAATAAACTGTATTTACTTTTAATTGTTAACTTGCAATTCTAAATTTATTAAAATTTATATGATAAAATTTGACAAATTTACTTTGTGATACGCTGATTAGCATCCAACACAAAGAAGAGTAATCTTTATGATAGAAAATGAATTTAATCTATGATTCCACGTAAAATTCATAAGATCTATCCGCAAAGAAAAGTTATAGGTACTATCCGTTAAATTTCAACAATGTTTACAGAAAGGTATAATTTCCAAATTTTCTAGAATGCTTATTATAATGTGATTATTTGGCAGGATGTTAATTACAGTTATCATTTTTATTGCGT
>NW_017305003.1:0-489 GCF_001594115.1 Trachymyrmex septentrionalis
AGAAATTACTTAAAATTTAAAACGCAATACTCGCAAGTTTCTAGATGAAATAACTTTTTTCAATTGCTTGTGGTATAAATTTACAGTGTGGATAGATATCAAGAGAGTTAAATTTAACAATGTTTCAATTTTTTGTGATGTAAGTCTTTGTTACGATTCCTGTTTTCTTAAGAAGCGAGGAGTAACTTTGTGAGAGAAAACGGAATTTCCAAGTTCTATTAAATTAACATTATTTTTTAATAGATCTTGGAAATTCCGTATTTTTACATAAAGTTGCATCATCAAAAGATTGAAACATTGTTAAATTCAATTCTCTTGATTCTATTCACGCTGTAAATTTATACCATAAGCGATTGAAAAGAATTATTTCACCATCTAGAAACTTGCAAGCATTGCGTTTTTAATTTTATGTAATTTTTTTTAGTAATTTTT
Source organism: Trachymyrmex septentrionalis (assembly GCF_001594115.1). Taxonomy (NCBI): domain Eukaryota; kingdom Metazoa; phylum Arthropoda; class Insecta; order Hymenoptera; family Formicidae; genus Trachymyrmex; species Trachymyrmex septentrionalis. The sequence continues at coordinate 433 of NW_017305003.1, forward strand.
TTATGTATAATAATTTTATTTTGATATTATTGTAACACTTTCGGACTAGCGATTTTT
>NW_017305004.1:0-271 GCF_001594115.1 Trachymyrmex septentrionalis
CCTCTTCGAGGACGTGGAACAATTGTTCGTTGTATTGTAAATGGAGGGCCATCATGAATTCAGCGCACTCCTCGGCGCTGACATTATTGAAATTAAAGCCGTTTACGATCTCTTCCTCCTCTTCCTCCAAATCCTCTTCGTCAACGGCATCATCATCATCGAAGAAAATGTCCTCATCGGCGAGAACATCGTTGTCGAAGTGGACGTCCTCTATCTCCATTTCCTCTTCATCGAGGACATCCACTTCGGCAACGATGTTCTCTTCCTCGTC
>NW_017305005.1:0-868 GCF_001594115.1 Trachymyrmex septentrionalis
ATGGACTTTACGATTTCCTTACTGATTACATCTTACAGCCTTACGTTTTTCTATGTGCTCTCGGCTTTATCCGTAACCTCGTAATAAAACGAATTTCAACTGATTGAAACTCATCTTATGGATAAGTTTATTGCTATTTCCATTTTCGTTAGAGTACGTACATCTAAAGCAGTATCCTGATTGGCTCATCAGCTTAAATTCACGTCTTAAGATTACTGTTACAGAAATTTTGTGTGCGGTAACCCTTATGCCTGTTCAACAATAGAGTCGCAAGTCGTAAACCGTAAGAAATTTGCCAGTCACAGTTAAGTGTGAGAAGTATAATCGACTATGATTGATTAATTTCTTACGACTTACGGCTTGCTACCTTAATAGACATAAAGCCTATTCTACAATAGTTGTAAGCGTAGTTGTAAGTGATTGTAGTTATAAGAATTGTCAAATATTCTCCTCACTTCGATTTGATTGGTCAATTTTTACAACTACAACCACTTACGACTACGCGTATGACTATTGTAGAATAGGCTTAAAGATCATTGTACATACGTAAAAGTTTTAGTCATAACCGCAAGACCATAAAAAGCGATAAATTGATTGGCTACGAGATAAGCGGTAAGGGAGCATTTATATTGGCCATAAATTTATATTGACCATATGTCGTATGTCGTAATTTGTAAGAATTGATTAATCACAGTCAAGTATTCCCCTCTCATTCGGCGGTAAGAAGGGAATACTCGAAGGTGATTGGTCAATTTTTGCAGATTACGGTTACGGCCAATATAAACGCTCCCTTAAGCCTATTCTACAATGACTGTAACGTAAGATCATAACATAAATCGCAACACGCAAAACGCACACGCAACGCTTA
>NW_017305006.1:0-326 GCF_001594115.1 Trachymyrmex septentrionalis
CGCCTGCTGATTTTCGGGACGCTCTACGATCACCCAGGTTCCTTTCATCAACACAGCTTCCAACTCAGACTTCATGGCGTCCATCCAGAGGTTCTTCTCGGGTCCACCTAAGGCCATCCTCATCGGGATTTCGGCAAGGTTCGCGCATTCTTCATCCGCAAGACGTGCCGGGTAATGTACCTTTTTCGGTATTCCCCTCAATCCAGTTCTCAAGAGGCGGGGTCTACCTGGGCCTCTCCTGGGTCGATCCTCGACGAGTTCTTCGATTGCTTCCTCCTCTTCTTCGGAAAGCGCGTCTTCTTCGCGCATCTCCGTCGCAGCTTCGT
>NW_017305006.1:426-748 GCF_001594115.1 Trachymyrmex septentrionalis
CTTCGTTGGGGCATAGTTCGATTTCCACGATCAATTCATTTTCGGTAGCAGGCTCCTCTTTACCGTCGTAAAAATCCTCGAACTTATCCGCGATGGTATCTTCCGAGATGTCCAGAAATTTGATGTCGCGCGAAACATCGACCCGTCTTTCGTCGGATATCTACACTCGATAAGCCTTCGAAACTTCCGAATAACCGAGGAAAATACCTTTCTTTGACCTGTCGTTGAATTTTCCTTTCTTGGGGTCGCGATTCAAGACGTATACATTTTGACCGAAGCTTCGGAAGTGGCTTACATCCGGTTGCTTCCCGGTCCATGCTTC
>NW_017305007.1:0-342 GCF_001594115.1 Trachymyrmex septentrionalis
GATACATATTTTATGAAATAAAAAAATATTAAAAAAAACACCAATAGTCACACAGACTCTTCGTTAAATCACAACTTGTTATATTATAACTTAGTATTAAATTAAAAATTTTGCGACTAATCAAGTTAAGTATAAATAAAAAGGTATGAGAATGCTAAAGATTATTTAGATTTATCAAAAATTACCTTGGATTACTCAAAATTTTATTTCGATTGTCACTGAATATCTAACTCTTGCACAAAAATTATCTCAATGACTAACCCCTTTGATTTTTCGAATCTGTAAAAGATGACGGTGAAGCTAGCGGCCACATCCAGCGGCTAGATCCGAAAAACCAGGGAC
>NW_017305008.1:0-306 GCF_001594115.1 Trachymyrmex septentrionalis
ACAAATACTCTCATCAAATATTGGAATTCGAAGAATTCTTAAATCATCGAATACTATAGAAATGAAAAAAATAATTATATAAATGTGTACATATTTTGTCTCTTTTTTAGAATTAAATTATCATATATTTTTTATTGAGCATTAATTCAATGCGTTTTGTTTGACGTTTAACAAAGTATTTACGTCAAATCGTTGTATTTATTACATTTATTACATTTTATTTCCATATTTCTATTATATTTTTTTCTGATATTATATTACACAATGTACATTAAATTTTTTTTGACACCATTACACAGTAATACA
>NW_017305008.1:406-652 GCF_001594115.1 Trachymyrmex septentrionalis
ACAGTAATACATTAAATTATCCAATGATAGCAAAAGATACTTATTCTTTTTACGGTCAGCCCATGATCTCTATAAGTTTGTGTCATAATACGACTATTATAAATATGTTTGTACAAAAGATGATGTAATTAATAACTAATAAAATATTTTAAAAAGTCATGGTTAATGTAAAAACTTGTACACATAACTCTAATCTTTTTTTTTAAATGTATTCTATTTATATATATTTATTTATATATAATTATA
>NW_017305009.1:0-227 GCF_001594115.1 Trachymyrmex septentrionalis
TACGTAACAAAATAATTAAAAAATTATAATAATTTTATTTTTTATTTGTAAAGATATAATAATGGCGGAGGCGACAAACACTAACATAAGTGCACAGACTACGTTCTTTTAGACCGACCGTTGCAAACATATTAAATCTTATGTAGATATAAGCGTGTTTACGTCATCTATTTTCGCATACTATACAAAAAAATATCAACAAACATTTACGTAAAGGTAAAAATATA
>NW_017305009.1:281-506 GCF_001594115.1 Trachymyrmex septentrionalis
GGCAAAATAATCATTCCCGAGTTAATAGTGTATAATATTAGAAAAATTGTAACAATATTATGAAATATTGTAATTTTAGTATTTTGTAGGAAATATTGCAATATTACAATTTAACTGGTAAATACATGGTCCTATCACGAGAGAGCTACTCTTCTCGTAAGAAGAAAAAGCTCAAAAATCCTATGAAAAGACGTATGCAAATTAATTAAATTGAAGTCTCTTGGA
>NW_017305010.1:0-363 GCF_001594115.1 Trachymyrmex septentrionalis
AAATGTACTTAACGTTATAGTCCAAAATGTTATGTCGTATTGCAAAAAAAAAATAAAAAAAACATTAGCACATGCTAATTGATAAAAAATATATACAAGCCATCCAACTATTATACGAATTATCCAGTTACGTAGTTTTTGGTATTCCTTTGGCGCTCCGAGGGCTTCCAACGAGTCGTCTACTATAGCAAGTTTACGTAAGCACGTTTCCAATTCCTTTAAAAAAATCATATTGATCGATTATGCGACACAGAACAAGATTAATGTAATTTTATATTTGATTGAAAATTGTTGTTGCAATGTGTATAGAAAATGTGACAGATAAATAGTTATATTATAATAATGTAAGCATTAAAATTGATC
>NW_017305011.1:0-10235 GCF_001594115.1 Trachymyrmex septentrionalis
AAACTTTATATTTATTATTTATTATTATTCCTTATACATACATAATGCATCCCTTATAGAAATTTAATACAAATACTGGCCAATCACTTATTTTGAGTATAAAAGTATTATTAACAGTATTTTTAATACTGTAAATAAATGATAAATTGTAACTAATATTAGAATTAAATTTCTATAGGAATTAACTAAATTGGATATAATACATATTTATTTACTTTCTTTCTTTAAAATTACTTTTTAATGTAACAGAAAATCTTTTTAAAAAAAGATAAAAAAGGCGCTAACAAAATGTTTCTTGAATAAAATCTACGTATTTAAACTAATTAATAGTAGTTTTCATTTTTCTTCAAGGATATTCATATTGAAGGTCTTCTTATTCCAATCCAAGTAATGGCAACTTTAATTTTCTGTCAAAAATAATTACTCTTCAAAAAAAGTAAATATATCCAATGAAAAATTAAAACCCACATGCTACAATCTTAACTAATCAAATTAAGTTCTCAAATTAAAAAATAAAACACAAAGTACTGTTTCTTGTTCTTTATACAAACGTACTTTTTTAAAAAAAGATAAAAAAAGCGCTAAACATGCGTACTTTTCGTGCAGAATCATTGAGGCCGGTTTCACCAACGCCAATTAGTTAATTGGCCGTGGAACTTACTAATTGTGTTTGTGTTTGCTGTTTAGTAGAATTGACCACTTATGATTGACAGTTAATCATCGATTCGGCTTAATCAAATTGGTGAAACCGGCTCTTTGTATATATTTAATATTAAGTACCTAACCTAATTAATAGTAGTTTAATTTTTCTTCAAGGATATTCTTATTGAAAAGCTTCTTATTCCAACCTAAGTAATGGCAACTTTAATTCTCTGCCAAAAATTATTACTATACTCTTCGAAAAAAATTAATGTATTACAAAAAATTAAAATTCAGATGCAATTTTAACTAATCAAGTTAAATTCTATCAAATTGAAAAGTAAAACAAATCGTATTGTCTCTTGTTATTTACTTAATTCTAATGATATGTGTCATTTATATAAAAGATTTCATATCAACAAAATTGGCGCCAAATAAAATTCCTCAAAATTTTACGTAATATTCATAAAAAAATTTGGTACCAACAATTGACGCCAAGTTAAATTCCATATAATTTGGATATCAAATTATATAAATGATATTAACTTTAATGATATGTACCATTTCTTTAAAAGATTTGATATCAAGAACTAGCGCAAATTTAAACCCCATTTCTTTAAATCATGCTAAGTTAAATAAATAATGAATACTAATCTAATGGTATGTATCATTTGTATAAAAAAATTGATATCAGCAACTGTGGCGTCAAGTTAAATTCTACAATCAAAATCAAAAGTAAAACCCAAGTGATACTATTTTTATTATTATTTATTTAATCCAAATGATACTCTTTAATTTTTATGCAATGAAACCTAAGTATATGTATATCTTATTGAAGAATCTTCCTATTCCGATTCAAATGGTTTAAATTCCTCTTAAATAAAATTATTATATCACAATTCATTCAAAAACATTTTCTCTTCCAACTAAAGTAATGATTATCTAATTCTCCTTCAAAATATTATACAAAACATTATCATAAAATTGTGTTATCTTGCTCAATTTAAGCGTTATCACAAAAAATTAAAGAGTTAACTATATAAAATTGTATAAAACAAAAAAATTTAATTTAAATAGAAAAATTGTTCATGCAAAAACACTTGGCGCTGCTATTATACATCGACTAAGTAATTTAAAGTAATAATAAAAGTAGTAGTAGTAGTAGTAGTATTTATTTGCCTTCACATAAGTGATTACAAAAAAAACTTCCAAAATTTTACACTTTCTTAAATTCTTAATTTCTATTTCATTCCTCTCCTTATCTTCTCTCCTCTCTTTCGTTTTGCCTTTTCTTCGCATTTTGTATTTCTCTCTCTCTCTCTCTCATTCTCACATACATACATACACACATATATATATATATATATATACGTATAATATATATTACGCCACACCCACACCCTTGCACACACGCACATATACTTGCCCAGACCCTCTCATCCACACCCTCCCACCCACACCCAACACTCCCATAGCCTCCCAGCTGACCATTTTCATTTATTTTCTCTTTCTCTCCCTATCTTTCTATCTTTCTCCTCCCTTAAACGTTCTATTTTCCTCATCCATTCATACCCCCGTCCATCCTCGTTTAGTACCTCTAAATTTCTTCCGCCTTTTTCATTTACGTACTCACAGTTTTTCTTCAGATGCTCAATGTCTTCTCTTTCCATATCACACAATCTGCATTTCCTATCCTCTTCTTTCATCCAATACTTATTTCCTCTCTCTTCATTCCCACATCTCCATCTTGCTATTTGTACCATCTTCTTCCCTTTTTTCCTTCCACACCTTCGGATGTACTCTGGTATACCATTGACTCTTTCATAGTTCTTACACGTTCTTGATTTTTTTACCTTTTCCCCTCTCTCTTGCTCATCCACCTCGATATCCCTCTCTCTTACCCTGTCCCATTTGTTCTCCCCATATTCATTTAGACTTATCTCACTGACGCCTCCTCTCCATAAATAATCCCTTCTCTCTACACTCTCTCTTGTCCAATCTATCCATTCGCTTTTCCTTTCCTCCTTTCTCCTCTCCATCATACACAATTTCCCAATCTCTCCTCCTTCTCCTTTCTCTATCCTTTCTTCCCATCTCCCTGCCCGCCAGCCTGTCTCCACTCTAAGTTTATTTCTTTTTAATTCCTCCCTAACGATATAACCTGGTGTTGTCCTTTCCAGTCCTAATACCCATTTCAAGTACTTATCCTGTACGGCTTCAATTTCTTTCCACTCTTTATAACCCCATATTTCCACCCCATAGTATAAAATCCCTTTAACTACGCTGTCAAACAGCTTTAGCCTCCATCTCACATCCCCCTTAAATTTCCTCTCTCCGTAACTCCAAATCCAACCCATTGCCACTCTTGCCTTTCTTATCCTCTCCCTAATGTGCTCCTTATCTTCCCCATTCCTTGTCATCATGTATCCCAGGTACTTATATTTTTTAACTTCTTCTAATCTGTCCTTTCCCCACCACCAAAATCTCTCTTTTTCCCTTCCTCCTTTATTCTTAAACACCATGACCTTTGATTTTTCAGTGCTTATTTCTAATTTTTTCTCTTCCAGGTATTTTTTGAATCTTCTAATCATGTCTCTTAGACCGTCCTCCCCATCTGCTACCAACACGATATCGTCCGCATATTCGATCGACCAAACTCTATCATTCCCTATTTTAACTCCTCCCCTTCCTTTCTTCAATTCTTCCTCTATGTCCGCCAAATATATATTAAATAAGGTCGGGCTCAAGGGGCACCCTTGTCTCACACCTTTCTCTACCCAAAATTCTTTCGATACTTCCTCTCCTATTTTTACTACACACCGCGTCTCCTCGTATATTTCTTCTACTCTCTGTATCAGGTCTTCATTTATCTTCCGTTTTCTCATCATTTCCCACAAAATTTTCCTATCTAACCTATCAAAGGCCGCCTTTAGGTCCACAAACAAAGCGTATACTCTTTCTTTCTTCTTCATCCCTTTTCCTATCACATGCTTCAATATTTTTATATTCTCCACTGTTCCTCTTCCCTTTCTAAACCCCGCTTGTGATCTACTCCATCCACCTTTTTCATCCAAATCTTTCACCAACCTCTTATTCAATATATTTGCATACATTTTATATCCGGTACTTGTAAGTGTCACTCCTCTATGGTTTGCTGTTTCCTTCCTGTCTCCTCTCTTCCAGATTGGTACCACCACCCCCACTCTCCATTTCTCAGGAAAGCCGTCCCCCTCCCACACTCTTTTTATTACTCTACCCACCTTAATACTAATCTTCTCTCCACCTTCTTTCCATGCCTCGTTTCTAATTCCATCTAATCCTGCTGCCTTTCCCTTTTTTAACCTCTTTATCTCCATATTTACCTCTTCTTGATTTATCCCCTCTTCTCCCTTTTTACTCCTCTTCTTTCTCTGTGTAATTTCCTTCTTTTCCTCTACTCCTCCCAATGCCTCTTTAAAATGTTTTTCCCATTCCCGCATTTCAATTTCTTTACACACTCCCTCCTTCTTTTTCCTACCTCTGTTTATAAAATTCCATGCCTCTGCTTCTGTCTTTATATTTTCTATCTCTTTTTCTTCTCTTTTCTTATATTCCTCTTCTTTTTTCTCATACAGACTTCTATACTCTCTTCTACACCTCACATATTCTTGGTATCCCTCTTCCCTTTCTTTTCTGTATTTTCTTCTCGCTCTATTCAGCTCTCTCTTTTTCTCCTTACATTCTTTATATATATATCCCACCAAGGGCACCACCCTATTCTTCTCCTCTTCCCTTTTCTCCTGACTTTCACCGCCTTCGTTATTTCTCTTTCTATCTCTTCCCACTCCTCATTTACCTCTTTGTCTTCCTCTTTCCATTCCACTTCTTCCATCCTCTTCCTGTACTCTCTTACTCCCTCTTCCGACCAATCTTGCACTCTTCCCTCTTCTTCCCCTTTCTCTTCTTGCCTTGCATACTGGTTCTTGATTTCAAATATCAGCGGCTGATGGTCTGATTCCACCCTGCATCCTACTTCAAACTTGGCCACTCTTTGCCATCCCTCCCAATTCACTATTCCATAGTCAATTACTGACTTCTTACCCGCCTTTTCGTATGTCCATTCTCCCTCCTCATCCCCATATTTCCCCCCATTTAGCAATATCCACCCTCTTTCTTCTATTAAATCTATCAAGTCTCTCCCTTGCTTGTTTATAATTTCGTCCTTTGACTCCCTCTCTTCATCTTCTCCTTCTTCCTTATTCTCCCACCCTCCGTTTTTTCCTACTCTTGCATTGAAATCCCCGGCCAACACCAAAATCTCTTCTTCCCCCTCTTTAATCCATTCCTTTAAATTGTCCAACACTTTTTTATTTCCATCTCTATTATATACTGTTACTACTCTCCATTTTTCTCCATCCGTCTTCATAGCCCTTTCTTGAAACCCCTCTTTCTCTTCATACCCAATGTCTATCTCCTCCAACTCCACTCTCATTCCAGTAATAATTCCCCCTTTCGCTCTCCCTTTCCTACATTCTTTACTTGCCGGTTGACATCTCCACTTCCACCCCTCTGGCATCTTCTCCTTTAATTTCTCCCACTCCCTTCCATCTACCCATGTTTCTGTCAGACCAATTATATCAAAATCTTTTAGAAATTCCCAGAAATCCTCTTCTTTTCTTTTTAACCCTGCCACATTCCATGTTACCCCGCTCACTATTTTTTCTTTCATATTCCTCCCTTTCTTTCTATCTTCTGTTTTACATGTTTTGCTGATACTATTTTCGTTCACTGTGAAGGCTCTATTTAAAAAATCTTTTCATTCATACATTTTCTCTCCTCATTCCATACATATTCTCTACCATTCATCCATGCTCTTCCGATCCCTACTTTCACACTCATACCTTTTTCTCTCTCACTTTTTGCCCATACTCTCATTGCACTCTGTCTTTCTCTTTCATTCTTTGTCAAATCATCATCTACATATATTGTTGTTCCTTTCAATTTATTCTTTTTTTCCATTATCATTCGTTTCTCATCCATACTATATAATTTCACTAAAATTAAACTATCATCCTCCCTACTTCTGAGTTTAAATACATCTTTTACTTTAATTCCCCTATCTTTTACCCCTATTTTCTCAAAAACCTTCGTCACCGCATCCATAACCCTTCCCCCTTCTACTTTTTCCCCCCTCACTACTATATTTAATCTCCTTTCTCTTCTCTCTTGCTCCTGCGTTCTCCTCTCCGAGTCTTGAATGATCTTTCGCATTTTCTCTAATTCGCTTTCCAAAATTTTCCGAGCAATTCTTTCTTCTTCTCTAAATTTTTCTATTTCTTTTTTCATCTCATTCTTTACCTCTCTTCTCACTTCTTCCATTAGTTCTGTTTTGATTTGTTTTACAATCTCTTCCCTTTGTCTTGCCAGCAACAACGTCATCTCTTTTACCGTATCCTCCCTCTGCTTATTCATCATTTTCTCGATCTTTTCCATGTTTATGCCGTCGCCCATACCGTCTTGGCTCGGCTCACCTTCTTTCGCTCGTTTCACACTTTGCGTTATTCCCTTGTCGTCTTCCTCCCCGCTGCCGGAGTCGTTCGTTCTTCCCCTCTTCGACAACAGCGATACAATGCTGTTCGCGCTGTCCCTTCTACTTTTCCCGAGACTCTCTGCCTTCGTTGGTCTTCCCCTTGGTTTCTTCCTCTCCGTCACTTTCTCTTGCTTCGCTTCCTCTCTGTCTCCCTCTTCCGAACCTAGCCCCCACTTGTCTCCTCCTTCAACCCACCTCTTCCCTCTACAACTATCTACTTCTACCGGTGCTATAAATGTCTCTTCTTTCTCTACTTTATCCTTCTTCCTCTCACTCATTCCCTCTTCCCGTCCGCGCTCACGCACCACCCTTTCCAATCATTGTCTTTGTCGCTGTTTTTACTTCTTTCTCGTTCTGTCGCGCGCTCTCTCTTTCTCTCTCTCTCTCTCTCTCTCTCTCTCTCTCTTTCTCTCTCTCTCTCTCTCTCTCACTGCTCTCTCCTACCCGGCAACACACGTTTAAATGCACAGTACCGAACGATTCTCACTTCCTCTCGCACTTGCGCAGAAGACCGCGTTTCTCGCACGTGCTCGCTATCGCCGTCTCTTGTTCCGAACAACGATGAAAATTTTCGGGATGACAGCCGGTGTTCGTTGCATGGAAGCCCAAGGTATTCGAAGATTAGCGAGCAGAGCAGTTCCACAGAGATTTTCTTCGTATTCCCCTCCCCCTCCCCGAACAGTCAGCCCTCCTGCCTTTCGGCCGTCGAATGGCACCTACCGCTCGTTGGATTGAGGTTAGGTCACTTACTTCCCTTTTATACTCTTCTCAGCTCGCATCAGATTTATTTGCGAGCTGCTTTTTTGCCCAGCTCTCGATTTTAGAGACTCGCGTCTTCTGTAAAAAACCCCGAAGGGAAGATCCTCTACAGTATCCTCTCAAAAAAATCGCTCAAAACCTCCGCGCTTATATAAACACGTGTTTTCCACTCACCTGCGCGTGCGCCCTCCTCTATAATAATAAAAGTAATAAATTTAATCTACACTGAATAAGAATAAAGTTTGCTATTTATTTCTCTTTCATAACGTATATCTTACAAATCTAAATTTATTTATCTTAGACTTAAATTTAATAGCATTCACATCGTTCATCATAATTTACATGACTCTATAACTCAATCGCATATATATGTACACATGCTGGATACTTTAACTCTCATCGAGAATGATTTTTATTTTTTTTAATTTTCTAAATATTCATATTTTTTAATATAATTATAATTTTTTTTATCAATATGCTTCTTGTTTTTGTAATTTTTCTAAATATTACATTTTTATTTTTTTAATTTTTCTAAATACATTCTAATTACATTCTTATTTTCCTAAATATTAGTTTGCTACTATGTTATGTTATTACATCGAGATCTAGCAGCGCCAAATGTTTTTGCATGAAAAATTTTTCTATATAAATTAAATTTTTTCGTTTAATACAATTAACTCTTCAATTTTTTATGATAACACTTAAATTCAGCAAGGTAACGCAATTTTATGACAATGTTTTGTATAATATTTTGAAGGAGAATTAAATAACCACTACTTTGTTTGGAAGAGAAAATGTCTTTGAATGAAATGTAATATAATAATTTCATTTAAAAGGAATTTAAACTATTTGGATCGAAATAAGAAGATCCTTTAATAAAATATACATATACATAGATTTCATTGCATAAAAATTAAAGATACCATTAGAATTAAGTAAATAATAATAAAGATAGTATCACTTGGGTTTTACTTTTAATTTTGATAGAATTTAACTTAGCGCCACAGTTGATATCAATTCTTTTATACAAATGATACATATCATTAAATTAATATTCATTATTTATTTAATTTAGCATGGTATAAAGAAATGGGATTTAATTTTGCGCTAGTTCTTGATATCAAATTTAAAGGTACATATCATTAAAGTTAATATTATTTATATAATTTGGTATCCGAATTACATGGATTTTAACTTGGCGCTAATTTTGTGGATATCAAATCTTTTATACGAATGATACATATCATTAGAGTTAAGTAAATAACAAGTGACAATACCATTCGTGTTTTACTTTATAATTTGGTAGAATTTAACTTGATTAGTTAAGATTATAGCATCTGAGTTTTAATTTTTCATTTGATACATTAATTTTTTTCAAAGAGTAATAATTTTTAACAGAGAATTAAAGTTGCTATTATTTACTAGGGTTGGAATAAGAAGCCCCATTAAGAATATCCTTGAAGAAAAATTAAAACTACTCTATTAATTGGATTGGATACTTAGTATTATATACAAAGAGCCGGTTTCACCAACTCGATTAAACCGAATCGGTGATTAATTGTCATAAGTAATCAATTCTACTAAACAGCGAACATAAACACAATTAGTCAGTTTCATGATTATAAATACCGGCCCTAAAACAGGGAAATAAAAATTTTTCTGCAGTGTCTGCAGTGTATGCTTGCATCGCAATATTTCATCGCTGTGACCAACTTCTTAACCGACTTCAATGACTAATCACGATTTATGAGACAAAGCAATACTTTTTTTGTCAAACTTAATCATTTTTAACGCATCGATTGTATAGTATGTATTTTCATCACTGTTATTAAACCTGATTAAGGATGCCTCATACAAATGTGGTCACAGTTCCTCAACGACAATCTCAATATTATTTGGATAACCTAGATATTTGATTACGCGAAAATACAGCGACTAAAAGTATTTTTATTAATATTTGAGGTAACCGGAATCCAATATTATATATATTATAGCTTTAGCCATAATCACACTTATTCAATTTCCCCGCGATCGCGTGGCCGTAAAAAACAATAACTTCAACTTATAATAAAACAAATAATAATAAGTAACGGGCAAAGTAAGAGTCGACACATTTCTTTGAAATTAACAAAAAAATATATTACAATTAACAGAGGGAAAATTACATAAAGCAAAAATAAAATCAAAATTAAGAAAATAATTACAAGTTACAAGTTTCGGCTATCGGATTGAGTCCGCTTCAGACATTAATATAACGAAAAAATCGTAGAAAAAAATCAATTATCGCAAATTATCGCACATTCAAAACAGTTCGGGTGAGTTTTGATGTAAAGTTCGACATTATTTCCGTACGATTGAACAGTCAAATGTATTAAAAATATCTTAGCAAAGCTCTAGTTGATAAAAAAGATAAATTAAAAACTTACCACAAAAAGATCTACGCGTAAATAAATTAACATACAGAAATCTAATAAAAAATAATAAAAACTCACCAGAAATCATATGTAAAAAATTCAAACGAGCGTGTCCAAGAAGGAATAAAAAACTTTTGGAATATATACAGAAAGAAGGAACGCAGATGTGTAAGACAGACATTACGTGTCGATTGTTATGTACGTTCAGTAGTGCGGATCAACACAGACTGAGAGAGGAGACGGACTGTTAGTATCAGAAAGTTAAACTTTATTTTTGATATATAAGCCTTGTGGAGGCCATCGGTGTCAGTTTGTAAATTGAGACCATTCTTCTGCTTCCTGATATTAAGCATCTCGGAAACCAAACGTTTCCGATAGCAAGGCTCTTCGTCTAAAATTACGACTTCATCCCATTGGAATTCGTGATCAAGCTGTCTCCTATGCTCCGTTATGACAGATCGGCCAGAAGTGTTGTATCTAATGTGATTGCGATGTTCAGCAATCCTGGTTTTTAATTTTCTGCTCGTCTGTCCAACGTATGACGCATCACAATTATTACACGAAATCTTGTAATCCACATTGCTCTTCGATGTATATGGACAAATATCTTTCTGTACTTTATCAAGTGTAAAAGTATGAAATGCGGATTTTTTTCAAAAAAAAACACGTTAAATTCGGAAGAATGATAAAAAGAGCTTTATTCAAAGTATGCTCCATTGCTAGTTACACATTTTTCCCATCTTTCGGGCAATTTGTGGATACCACGCCAGTAAAAATCTTCCCCCTTTGCCGCGAACCATTCATCCAGCCATTTTTTTACATCTTCGTACGAACCAAAGCGCTGCTCAGCAAGT
>NW_017305011.1:10430-14264 GCF_001594115.1 Trachymyrmex septentrionalis
AATCGGTCTTGCGGTCGATGTGGATGGTGCGCCTGGGTCTACCCATGATTTTTTGCGCTTGGGATTCTCAAAATAAATCCACTTTTCATCCCCACTAACGATACGATGCAAAAACGACTTCCTTTTGTATCGTGCAAGCAAAATTTCACATGTGTTTTTGCGCCTCTCCATCTGCCTGCCGTCCAACTCATACGGTACCCATCTTCCGGTCTTCTGAATCCGGTCTTTCCCATCTCTCGTAGGCGATTGGAAACAGCTTGTTGACTAACGCTCAATTGCTCTGCGAGTTGTTTTTGTGTTTGTGAATCATCTTCGTCCAACAATGCTTGCAATTCCACATCTCCGTATCTTTTTGGCAGTTTTCCATGTTCCTTGTCAGCAACATCGAAGTCACCACTTTTAAAACGCCAAAACCATCGTTCACACGTATCTTGCGATGGAGCATGTTCACCATAAGCTTCTGGAAGTAATCGGTATGATTCAGCAGCAGTTTTCTTCAAATGAAAACAAAAAATTAATGCTGTCCGCGAATGCTCTTTGTTTGGTATAAATTTCGACATATCGAACACAGCAACACAACACTATGCAAACACTTTTTTAATTTATCACTCGTGCTCGTCTGACACTTGTTGATGGCACTTCAAAATGGCATAACAGTCAAATCTTTATACCACACACTGCATTGATGCGCCATATGTTTTCTCAAATCCGCATTTCATACTTGTACACCTGGTAATGTATTTGCTCAATTTATTAGAACTACGGAAAAATAACCTGATGTCGTTTTATTGAAACGTTTGAACTTTTCCGTGCGGAAAGGGATAAATGGTACTGTAAGCCAAGAAACAGATTTATTCGTCCCGATATTGTCAGCCAAAATGTGTTATGTATCTATTTCTAATTAAATTTTGTATACGTTGATTGACTGTGTCAAAAATGAAGGTCAGTGGATAGTCATTGTCTAATAAAATGTTGATAATAAACTTTAAATTCTGTGTATGAAATCTAAAGTCTGATAATAAAAAAGCTCTGTCAACCAGCGAAAGAATCGTCCCTCTCTTTTGTGCTATGGGATGATTAGAATTGAAATTCAAAAACCTCCCTGAAAACTTCTAATCAACTTATAATCTCTGCAGAGTATAGAATGTGTAAAATGTACAAAATCGTCGCAGCGCTTGCAACGCTCGCTGACCATGTGTGATGTGACCCTGCATTGCTAGCGCCACATTTGCCTCTTTCGCCAAAAATTCTAAAAGGACATTACCTCCACTTCGTAGCGGCAGCGGCGACGACGACGACGACGACGACGTTTCTCATTTTTTTTCTTAATAAAAGTTTTAGATTCGTATTTTTTGTTGCAATATTTCCACTCGTAGAGCACGTAGAGAAAAAATAAAAATACTTTTATTATATATCCCGAGCGGTTGCAATCGATTGAGCACACTTAGAACTTGATCAGTTCAGCCCTTATTGAGATCCGATAATCTCGATCTGGCGCAACTTGTCTGCTCGCGTAAAGTAACCACGGCAATGTCGCTGCGCGTAGCTTAGCGTCGAGACACTACCAGTATCTCCAGATTTTTTACATTTTTTTATATGTTTATTTTCTGTTTTATATATTTTAGAAAACTTTTATAAGGTAGGTACACATAGAGAAGGTGGTCACATACATAGAGAAAATATTCGCAATGCTTTGGCACAAATATTTCGAATGAATGTACAAAATGTTTATGGAAAGAACGATGTCAAAATTTTACTGTACGTAAATTCCGTTTGATTGCTATTTTGAAAAGTATATATATTTGTATGTATATATGTGTAACATATGTATAATTCATTACAATAAAAGAAATATTGAAAATATATAAAAAAAGTATTTAAAAAGAGCTACGAGCCAATAAACAATTTTCAATATACATTTATTGTAACAAATGTTTCGATCTCTTTATCGGATCATCCTCAGTGTTATTAATTTAAAAGTTTATAAACCGCCAATCATAATCATAATTATTGCGCAAAAACAGATTATTGGACGCATATTTAGAAGTTTGTGTTGTTTTCTTTGATTGTTCCATTAGTCCTTGTGTACAATGTATATTCTTGTTATATGATTTAAGAAGTAATAAACAATGTAGATAGATTACACACTCCGTTAATCTAATAATTAATATAATAATTAATGATTAATTGGTGAATAATTGATAATTATATTCATTTAATATTCTCATGTTATATTAAGTAATTAAATATGTTGATAAATAATTATATAGGATAAAGAATGTGCATATTTACCTCAAATCCAATATGTAAGTCCAATAATTAAAGTGCAACAATTTTTTATAATGAATAACATAGTTGATACAGCAACATGTGATTTTTTTCTGAAACATTACTTATAAGCGAAAAATTAAACGTTAATTACATGCGTATTACTAGTGAACTCCCGATATTATATGACAAGTAAGACCTATAATGTGTATCCTATTCTGGTAGAGAGTTCGTTTGGTAAGACTTGTAATGTAATAATCCTATTCTGCTAAGAATAGACTAGGAAGGGAGAATAGATGTAAGAGAGAGAATGAAGATAGGATTCGAGAAATAAACAAAGAGAAACTATGAAGGAAAAAGAGATTGTAAAATATTTTGATAAAAATCCGGTAGAGACTCTGTATCATTTTGTCTGTTTAAACTTATTTTTTGTCTCTTTACATGGATTATCTCGGAAATCAATCTTTTATTGTAAGAAGGCTCTTTGTCCAAAATTTTTACGTCTTTCTAGTTAAAATTATGATTATGATTAATATGATGTTCCGTAATCACAGAAAGAGAATCTGTCCTTTTTTTAATATCCGAGATGTGTTCTTATAATCTTGTTTTCAACTTTCTGTTTGTTTGGCCTACGTAACTAGCTTCACAATTATTGCACGAAATCTTACGAGGTCTGTTCAAAAAGTATCGCGAATTTTGAATTTCCGCGGGTTACGTATATTCGATTTTCGATTTTTTTGTGGCGTTATGTTGGTACTCATGTCTCTCACTTATGCCGACAAGTTCGGCCATTTTGAATGTTCAATTAATTTTTGACAGCTGCTTTGCTTGCACGTGTTTTGGCTCGTCTTCGATTTTTGCCTATTCCAAAAAATGGATCAAAGAATCTGTATCAAATTTTGTGTGAAAAACAAAATTAAGTGCGCGGACGCATTCCGAATGTTGACTGTGGCATATGGTGAAGCTACCTTGGACCGAAGCAACGTTTATCGGTGGTACAAAATGTTCTCAGAGGGCCGAGAAGATGTGAACGACGAAGAGCGTGCCGGACGCCCGAGCACGTCAACAACAGACGAAAACATTGATGAAGTGAAGAAAATAGTATTGGCCAATCGTCGAATCACCGTTAGAGAGGTTGCTGAGGACCTAAACATATCGATTGGCTCGTGCCATTCGATTTTTACCAATGATTTGGGCATGAGACGGGTCGCCGCGAAATTCGTACCAAAATTGCTCAATTTCGACCAAAAACAGCATCGCATTAACATTGCTAAGGAGCTGTTGGACTCTGTCCGCGACGACCCAAATTTGCTCCAGAGGGTCATAACTGGTGACGAATCATGGGTTTATGGTTATGACGTGGAAACCAAAGCTCAATCATCCCAATGGAAGCTGCCGCACGAGCCAAGACCGAAAAAAGCGCGCCAAGTTCGGTCGAATGTGAAGGTTTTGCTTACAGTTTTCTTCGATTGCAGGGGCGTGGTGCATCATGAGTTCTTGCCACACGGTTGAACGGTCAATAAGGAATATTACCTGCAAGTTATGCGTAATTTGCGCGAAGCAATC
>NW_017305011.1:14490-30446 GCF_001594115.1 Trachymyrmex septentrionalis
CATCGAAGGAGGAGCTGAACAAGATCACAAAAAATAATTTTTTGAAGTGCTTCGAGGATTGGAAAAAACGTTGGCACAAGTGTATAATATCTGATGGGGATTACTTTGAAGGGGACAAAATAGATATTCAGGAATAAATAAATAATTTTTGAAAAAACACAAAATTCGCGATACTTTTTGAACAGACCTCGTATATACGATATTTGGATTAGATAACGGTTCTAATTTATCTTTTCCTTTTGTTATGAAGTTTTTTAAAATATTTAGGATGGAATATGCTAATTTATAGTTAAACATATTAGTTATAGCTAAAAAACTTTTTGAGGTAGATTTTACGTATAATATTGTAAAATATTTTTTTTAATGTAAATATTTTGTGTTAAATTATTATTCTGCCTACGATATTTTGATCTATTTTTAATAGTGCAAAAGATAAAGGAAAGAGGATAGCCATTCTTTAAAAAAATATGTATAGCGTCTATTGAGTTTTTTTGTGTGAAAACGTGGATGAAATAATATAATAATTCTGTCTATAAAACCATTAATGACATTTTTTTTGTGACATAGAGGATGTTGTGAATAAAAATTAAGGAACCTACCAAAACAAGTGACTTTTTTATATCTGTCAAAAATGATTTTCTAATTTTCTACAATGATGGTAGTGTCCAGAAAATTTAACCTTCCATCCAACCCATAGATCTCCACAATAAATTGTAGTCTAGTATATAAAGAATTAAAAATTTTTAAAACCTGATCGATGCTATTGGTAGGAGCCGCTAATATTATGTCGTCGACAAACCAAAAATAAAATAAATAATTGTGTAGGTAATTTTTGAATCGCAATTTCTTCCAAATTCTGCATCACTATATCCGCCATCACAGGCGACAATGGTGAGCCCATTGGAGTCTCAAAGACCTGTTTGTTAAAGGAAAAAAACGCGGAGGTTAGGACCAAACGAACTCTCCACCAAAATAGGATACACATTACAGGTCTTACTTGTCATATAATATCGGGAGTTCACTAGTGACACACATGTAATATTAACGTCTAATTTTTCGCTTATAAGTAATGTTTCACAAAAAATCGCATATTGCTGTATTAACTATGTTACTCATTGTAAAACATTGCTGCATTTTAACTACTGGACTTATATATATTGCATTTGAGGTAGATATGCACATTCTTTATCCTATATAATTATTTATCAACATATTTAATAATTTAATATAACATAAGAATATTAAGTAAGTATAATTATCAATTATTCATCAATTAATTACTAATTGTTATATTAATTGCTGTTAGATTAATGGAGTTTGTAATCTATCTACATTGTTTATTATTCCTCAAATTATATAACAAAAATATACATTGTACAAAAAATAACAATTAAAGAAAGAACATGTTACACAAATTTCTAAATATGCGTCCAATGACTTGTTTTTGCGCAATTATGATTAGCAATTTATATAGAATTTTAAATTAATAACACTGAGGATGACCCGATAAAGAGATCGAAACGTTTGTTACAATAAACATATATTGAAAATTGTTCATTGGCTCGTAGCCCTTCTTAAATACTTTTTGTATTTTCAATTTATTGAGATATATTATCTATTTTTGTTATTTTTTAAATTATATTTTTTATTAAAAATGTATTAAAAATATATTAGGTTAAGTAAAAAGTCATTGCGTTTTTTTAAAAGACATCTATCGGTAAAAACCGCAATTACTTTCTTACCAACAATATAAATATATCTTGATAGAGTAAAGTTTCAGCTTTAAAAATCTCTTTTTTAAATTATACGATACGACAATTTTTAATGGAGTTATGAGCAATTAAAGTCAAAATAATTCTTTTATTTAATCCGCGATAACTCAGTAATCAAAAGTCGTAGGAATATTTAAAAAAAAACGATTTTGTAGGGAAAGTATCAAGCTTTCACGATAGGTAATCGAAAATTTTCTCAAATTCGTTTTGGACACGTTACAAATCCACAAAGTGAGAAGAAAATTTTTCGTCTTTTTCAGCTCGTAGTTTTTGGTATGTAAAAATTATCAAACTCATATAAACTTAAAAAATGTGATAAGCTTTTAAAAGTAGAGATTTCAAGCTTTAAAACCCTTTTTTTAAATTTGAATTTCATTCATTATTGACGAAGATATTGTATATACAACTTTGAGCTAAAAAATACGCGATGACTTTTTAATTAACCTAATATATTTTTTAGAAATTATTTTGGAATTACATTTAACTTTAATTAAGAAAGAATTAAATAACATAGCTGCTGAATGGTTCCGCTTCGTTATACAACAATATGATAAAAAAATAAAAAATTCTACACAATAATTTTCAAGAATAGAAGTAAGAAGAGGAAATCATTTAATATAAAAGAATACACCAAAAATAAAATAATAAAGAATTAATAAAAAAGATTTAATAGGATTATAAGATAAAGAGATATATATACCTTCCAGGAAATATAAAAGATAATAATACATGATACATTCCGTATTATTATTCTTTATATTCTATAGAAGGTATATATACCGGGATAATCTATAAGCATTCTTTATGTTATCGTTATTAAAAGTCTTGCAATAATGTAGTCTTCCAAAAAATAATCTTATTTTTAAGTTTCCGCTAATATTTTTGGAAATGTGATACTTTCTTTTGCACAAGCGTGGCGTAGTAGGTAGCGCACGAAACTGCTATGCCAGAGGTCCCGAGTTTGATCCCAGGCAGATTCAAGAATTTTTCACGCGCTCTTTCTCTATGGTAGTTTGGAAAACCACCAAGAGTATTTATTGCCAACAGACCTGCCGTTCGGAACCGGCGTTAAATTGTAGGTCCCGTATGTCTCTGTGTGCGCACTACAAGCATACGTACGAGAGGCAGGCCTGATCCCGACTGGGATGTTGCACCATTGGATTGGATACTTTCTTTTAATGTAAAATTCTTCTTTTGTGAATAGCGCACATAAAATTCTTAGAGAAATTTTTGTAAAAGTGAGAAATTGGACAATAAATTGCGTGCTACAAGTATTGTAACGTCTATTGACATATAATTAATTAACAAAAACTTTTTTGGTACATCAAATTATAAGAAACGTTCTTCAAATTTGACATACTGAAATAATTGTTTGATTTGTGTGTTAATAACAGTTTTAATTACGTGCTTATTGCACGTAATTATTATCTAATTTCGCTCTTTACATTTCTCTAACAATTTTATCAATGTAATTAAAAAACAATCCGATATTCAAAAGGGTTTATTTTAATTTTATCACTCTAATTTATAATTTAACGAAATTATCATATTTAAAGTATGTGAAAGACAAAGAGATAGTGTAGTAGAGAGGAAAACTTGAAGTAAGAAGTAGTAAGAAGAAACGTGTTTTTATGAAAACATGTGAATGCGTCCAATCAGTAGTCCCGCTCGTAAAGCGCTCGCGTCTAACTACGCTGCTCCTGCCCGTCTTCTCTACACGGTCCGTACACTAACTATTTCTTCTTGTAATTTGAAAATTAAGCTTCAGACAAAATTTTCTAAAAGAAAAATCATCTTAGAATTAAATCAGGAATGTGACACATTAAAGACAAACGTTTTTTTTTAATCACCCTGTATAAGAATATAACTTATTATATTACATATTAAATTTATGAGTGGAAAATTACAATTAATCGATATGTTACCGATAACAATTATGTTTATTACTTGTAACATTCCAATTTATTGCACTAATATAACATTAATACAACAATAGTATAAATTTATTGAACTCTCAATATTAAAAACAAAATTACAATAAAATCAAGCAACTAAGAGCTAATACACAGTTGTTATAATTGTGCGTTAACAATTCTTCTTTATTCTTCCTCTATATATACAATTTCGACGTTTCGGTTGTTTTTTTCAGTCCTCTTCAAGGTGTTACATCCGTCAAAAAATCCAAAATTAAATGCTGTAAGTATTAATGTGCATTGAGTATAGTTCAATAAATGTTCGATAGCATCAATAATAATTTTAATAATGATTTGATAATTAGGAACGCTCGGCTATTTGTAGTAGTAAAAAAAATTATTAATTGCTAAATTAAAATCATTGTCAAGTATCATTTAAAAAATCATAAAACAGATACCATATCTATTTAATAAAATTGCATGCGAAAGAAGAAAAGAGAACTTCGCAGAAAATATAATGGGAAGAAGAGAGAGCGCGAATGATAATCGCAATAAGACCGCAACGGGTGGAACAGAGACAACTGTATCCTACAACGGATGGAAGAGAGAGAACAACAAGAGAGGTTAAAAAGAGAACGCAACGGGTGTGAGGGAAAGAGAAGGAACAAACAATCCCTTCCCCGTCTAACACGGACCTCGGTGACGCACTGTTCCTCTCTCGAATCCAGCTTCTGTGTGCACTTCTCCCTCCTCACACGCAGCACGCACGCACATACGTATACGCACTACATACAATGAATTAGAACCCTCCTCTAGTTTTGCTTCTGAAATTATTATTTATTTTTGAAGTAGAAATTTTTTCTACAAAAATTACGAGCCCCTTCTTAAAATAATTGTATACATATTCTTTTATAACTAGTTTTTTATTTCGTAGCTATCGATTGAACCCAAAAACTTGATCGATTCAGACATAATTGAGATACGATTTGTTTGCAAATCAGCGACTCATATAAAGACACGGTATGATCTCGTGCTCGTTTCTCGAGCTATGCGTTCACTTGGCATGAGATACTATTATACATATCGTGTCTCTTGATATACGAATAATAAGTAAATAAAAAAATAAAAAAATAAATAAATAAATAAATGAATAAATAAATAAATGAATAATTTATTTATTCGTTTATTTATTTATTCATTTATTTATTTATTCATTTATTTAAATAAATAAATATTAATTCTGTTTGCATATATTTATATAATTATATTTAAAGATTTATATCACACACGCTATGCTTAAGCTGTATAATATTTGAAAACCATTTATATCACATACGCTATGCTTAAGCTGTAAAATATATTTGAAAATCAAGTATATGATGAACATATATATATATATATAATATATGCATGAAATATTACTTACGATATAATAGTATTCCATTGTTGCGCTTTATTCTCGTACTGTATAATGTATTCTTTTATCTTTTCTTGTTCCTTGTTCAAATTTCGTAAAGTTTCTTGTTCTATCATAATCATATTATATAACTGTTGTTTGAATGTTTGTCCTACATTATTGAAATTATTGTTGTTCTAAAAAAAAAATTACTGTAAATATATTAAGTAAATGATAAAGGTTGTTTCAGAATTTTTATATATTTACTTCGCCTTCATTACGTAGTATCTCTTCGATAAGCTTTATTTTCGAAATTTTTTGTTGTAATTGTTTCTTATCCTTAGTATCCTACGATCCAAGACACAATATTATAACATATTCATAAAAGTTAGGTGAATAAAAGTACGCAGTACAACACTTCATGTTCGAAAATATAAAAAGTTTTAAATGTGTATAAATCATATTCGATTTGCTGTTGCAACTTACTTCAGCCCGTATTTAGGACCATCGTCAGTGACACAAAACTTAAAAATAATCTATCAACAGAAACGACAAAAATAAAAGAGCAAATTAAGTTATTAGAATAAATTAATAATTAATAATTAATTGATATATTATATATTTAGGATTCAATATTAACAAAATTGTATACAAAGTTTAAGGATGTATGGGCATCATTTTTACAATGTATATATTAGGTGTACAAATTATAATTCTCGGTCCTCCTCTAAAATCAATCATAACATTAATATAAATTGCTACGTTTCCGGCCCTGTTTGAGATATCGAAGCACTAACCTTAAAACATTAATACGCGATTATACAGCTAACATAACTTTAAAGAGTAAATGAAGTTTTTGCGTAACAAAATGTCGTTTCAGAAAAAATATTTCCGTCACTGCATATTGTTTGCGTTTGAAATAAAAAAACCACCGCCAAAGCAATAAATTTGAACAAAAGTAATAACAAATTTGATATGCTTGATCTTTGGAGAAGATGCGGTTTCATATAGCACCTGCAAAAAATAATTTGCACAATTTCGTAAAGGAAATTTTGATTTGTCAGATGAAGTTCGTTCTGGATAACCGAAAAAATTTGAAGACCAAGAATTAGAAAAGCAATTAGTTGAAAATTCGTTACAGACGCAATCAGAACTCGCATAAGCTCTTAAAATAATACAACAAACTGTTTCGGTATGATTAAAAGAGCTAGGACTAATTCAAAAAGCGTATCGTTCAGTTCCATATGTGCTTAATGCAGACAACAAAAAGAAACGCTACGATACGGCTGGATCTTTGCTTTCGTGTTTAAAAAAAAACGATTTCCTGTATAAAGTGATGTCTGACAATGAAAAATGGGTGTTGTAGGACAACTCGAAAGTAATAGTACTGAGGCGGATTGAATCCGTAGATATAGTAATCAGGTGGCGTTCGTGTCATGGGACTGGGCACGGGGTATCTACTCAATTTTCCCCTCTTTCATTTGGGATGACATTATTAGCTCGACATCCATGGAGGTGTTTTTTTCAGCCTCCTCGGCGAGAGCGTTTTCATCCTCGACCTCCTTAGCGAGAGCATTCTCGTCGTCATCCTTCTCCTCTTCCTCCTCCATCACCACTGCACTAAACTGCACTAGAACTTTTTTTCTCATTTTCAACTATCGAACATATACTTATCCCATTTTAAATTCTAAAATGTTTACTACTTAAAGGACAGAAAACAAGTCTTATAATACAAAAAACCATACCGTCTCGCACGCGTGGACAAGACTGACGTAGAGAAGCATCCTTCGCTGTAGCGAGGCTGCCCGGGATTTATCTACAGGCGACCGTTGCATAAAAACAAGTCAAGTCAAAAGTGCCGCCACAAAAAGATCGGTGTCTTCAGTTTTCGGAGGTAGTTGCCTTTGTATATAAAACATCCGGTTATCAAATGCCATTTTTATATGCATTGTTTTAGGGTATTGAACAGCGCTGCCGCCATAGCCACAACGTATGCGCTATCTCGTATACTTATCATCTTTCTCTCAATGCGTTGCCATCTTTCCCTATTTCTCTTTTTCTTCTCACGTACAAAACATTTAACATATCACATGTCCGATGACATCATCAATATAATTTGATATAACAAGAATGCAACGTTTGCAATTTCATCGATGTATTATAGCTTTATTAAATTTAGCATATTAAACAATTTTTTCAAGGACATTCAACATGTTACGACGTGTCACGACATATTCGAGCTATGACATCATCATCAATGTAATGTGATCCAACAAAATGCAACGTTTGCAATTTTACAAGCGTAGATGTACGAAAGCTTTGTTAGATTTAGAGTGACATCATTCTATGAGTCGTCTCGCGACGCCAGCGTAGCCTGGTGGCTGGCCGTTTGTCAAATAATGTGAATATTGATATAAAATGTAAAGATCTAGGCGCATTGCATCATTAGTCAATCAGATAACGTGACAACATGGAGCGTGATTTGATAGAGTAAGCTGCTCAGCTGAACACCAAAAAAAAATATGTCACGTGGGAACATCGCGATGCGATGATTTCATCGTATTAAAGCGATTATCGATTGTTAATAAACAGTCAATGGTCGCACGTATCATAAGGCTCGAGAGTTTGAAGGATTTGGTGCGTGGACGATTCATGCATATGAGTACTGGATATGGTGCGAGATCGAAACAGCGTTTAAAAGCCGTATACTGACGGGCGCTGATAAATAATCACATCGAGCAACGACGGTTTTTGGAAGACATCAGCAATGTAATGCTCGAACGAGTGCAAGACGCTGTAGAAAGAAACTATTGTGTGAAAGTGAACACTGCGTTCATCGGTGAATTTGCGACGAATAACAAACGTGACATTAAGAGCACTAAATAGACATTAAATACGAAAAACATTGAAATATATCGATTTGCGCGAGTAGTACAAGCGATACATCGTCAAGCATGGCATCGCTCGAAGAGTTCTAGGAACGCGATAGCGGGTGGGCTATTACATATATTAAATTTGACTGTCAACGTAAATAAATTAAATCTCATGCGCGCGAGATGTCACATTGAACTCTCGCAAAAAATTATGCCGAAAAGAGCAATAATTAACGTGCCATCCATGGACAATGCGTGTTTTGCCTGGTCGATGGTCACCGTTCTATACCAGCCGAAAGACATGCGGATCGGAAATCTTCATATCTACATAACACAAAAGGGCTAAATTTCACAAACATCGAGTTTTCAATGACATTATAGGACATTTCGTAATTTACGTTTGAATGCGGTGTCGATCAACATATGTATATGGCATTGAAAATGGACAAATCCATCCTCTGCGGCTCATCGGTGACAAGAAGGAGAAATATGTCAATATGCTATACATGCAAAATCCACACAATGACAGCTGTTCCGGAATTATTGTTAGAATCACGCTGTTTGTCTCAAGACGGCACGCGACCCCCCCCCCCCCCCCCCCCATGCGCAACTCTCGAAAAGCGAACTCTCGCGCACACGTTCCACGTGCGAATATTCAGTTCGCTACCCGATTCCGATCGATAAAGATCACATACAATCGATACTCATTCTCAACGCATCTTCTCGAATTAAGTGCGAACCTATCAAATTGTCGTCGCGTATTATCGGTGTTCTGTCACTTACCGTGACCGGTATACGCGAGAACATTAAGTGCGTGAGAATAACCAGAGTTTCCGCCAAGGTTTGCCGATCTTGTTATTGCTCGCATTCTGTCGAACGGTTGTGAGAAATCACTCCAAGTCGTACCAAGTGTGAAATAGCTGTACACGCATCTACCGAACGAAATCCATCATCGCTACTATTGTTATGAGCATCGCCTACTGCCCGCTTCGAGGAAATCGTTATTCCTATCTATAATAAATCTAACATATTACAACAAAGAGAATTGTCATTACACGCCGCCTTAGTGAGCGAGCCTTCCGTACAAGGTGACACCAGCCACCCGTCACAAAACAACAGTCTCGGCCACTTTGTGTAGATCAAGAATCTGTCGCGACTTGTGAGATCACAATTCACCTCAGAAAGGAGCACATTAAATATATCTGCAACTGATAAGTATGGTATATCCCGAGCGGTGGCAATTGATTGAGCACACTTAAAACTTGATCGGTTTAGCCCTTATTGAAATCCGATAATCTCGATCTGGCGTAACTCGCCGACTCGTGTAAAGTAGTCACGGCAGTGTCGCGTAGCTTAGCGCCAAGACACTACCAGTGTCTCCAAATATGTTCGATCTGGTACATTGCATGGATTACGTATACTTTGAACTGTCAATATGTAAACAGTATGAGTGGAGAATTAAAATAATTGAAATCATTTTTTACGCTAAAAGCTGTGTTATCGATAAATTTGATGCTTCTTCACAAAAATTTGTGATAAAAGATTCTATTATACGAAGGGGGACCCAAAAAAAACGGGAATTTCGTCATAACTTCTTTATTTCTCAATATTTTAACACCAAATTTTAATCACCTTCAAAGTATTCGCCATTGACCACAACACACTTCTCCAAACGATTCTTCCATTGTTCAAAACAGTTTTTAAATTCACTCATCGGGATGTCCTTTAAGCCTTCCAGCGATTTTTGTTTCACCTCCTCCACAGTGGCAAAACGCTTTCCTTTCATATTCCTTTTGAATTTGGGGAACAAAAAGAAGTCACAGGGGGCTAGATCCGGTGAGTATGGGGGGTGGACAATTGGTGTCATGGCGTTTTTGGTCAAAAATTGCTTCACGGAAAGGGCGGTGTGGGCCGGCGCGTTGTCATGATGGAAGAACCAGTTTTCGCCGAAATGTAAAAAGTTGTTTTACTAAAAAAAATCTCACAGGCGAACCGATGCACTCACAGCGACACAACTTCGCACACTGACGCAGGTGGCGTGACACTAACGGACATGTGGTCAAACAATAGGTTCCCCCACTCTCCCTCCCCACCACAGCGTAATTCCCGGAACTTATGGGTCCCCCCTCGTAGACTATGAATAAATAGTTTGCATTTTAAATAATATCAAAAATGCTGCATTATATGACAAATAGACAAATACTGTTTCCTCATTTCGATCTTCAACGTACGATTGAACCGTTTGATGACTGTTCAAAGAAAAAGAAAAGTTTAGAAATACGGAAAGATCTCAATTTGGCAAATTGAAGTTGAGGTTGAGGTTTAGGTTTCTGGGATCTCAGTGCGTATAGTTAGGATTAAAAGTGTTTGATAGACATTCCTTAACGGTTCGATAGATGTTTGACAGTGACCTAGTTTCCACCGAGAGTTTAATCAGGATTAAAATGTAAGAACCAACCAACTACAGTCAAGCATTTCCCTGTCGTTCGACTGTAACCGACGAATATCGACTGTAGTTGGTTCTTACATTCCGATTCGGATTAAACCCTCGGTGGAAACCAGGTCAGTGATTCGAAAGATGTTTTTGACAGTGATTCGATAGACGTTCAATGATATTTTGATATATGTTTGATAATTGTCATAAATGTTTGATTGTAGGTCGCTAATACTGTCATCATGTGATAGTGAGCAATAATGTCATAATAGTAAAGCATTTTTTGATTAATAATTTAACAGATAAAATTATATGTTCTTCTCGGTCAGACGTCGATATATGGCAGATGTAGCGAAGACCATGTTAGATACAATTTTGCGTAAGTGTAATATAAAATTTTTTTCTACGAAAATCGACGTGTCACACATATTTTGCGGTGAGATTACTTTCTTGAATACATAGATATACAATTTTGCAGTTTCGCATAGATCTAACATATCGACTTCAGCAATAGTTGTCGGCAATAACTATTATATATAATGAGTAAACATCCATTTGACTAGCAATTAGTGAGTGAATATCGGTTTTCAAAGGAACATGTATAAACACTTAATTATAATACATAACTTTGTAATACTACTGTAGTTCCATCTATGATTGCGATTCAAAATTGAGAAGGATTTTATTGCGCAGTTTACAAAATTGTCTATGTACTTATGTATATAAATTCTCCCCGAAATATTTAGGCAAAATCAGTTTTGATCGAATATGGAATATCTTTTACTTAACTGATAGAATTAAAATTTATTTATCCAATGAAAGAAATTTTTCATACGCGGTTTATAACACACATGCACGCACGCACATATACGCGCGCGCGTGTGTGTGTGTTGTCTCTTATTAAAGTTTTACTTATAATCATTTTACAGAAACAAAAATCATTTATAAATAAAATTAATATTTCCTGTAATTAAAAATAATTAAATATTATACGATAAATGTATTGTAAAATAAAAGATGAAAAAAAAGAACTAAGTTAATAATGTACAAATTTATATGTAATAAATTTAAAAACTGCAAATGTCACGAATTTACTATTCTATCTGTAGAAATATTACGATTGATCACAATAATGAGATAGAATATATATTTCTAGTAATTTGATTTTAATTCTATCATAACAATAAATGATTATCGTTATTAAATAATGATTTGATATTACATCAGTGAAAACAGTCTGTGCAAGAGCGTTCGAAGAAATAAAGTAATTACTTCTAAAAATTTAGGTTGACCAATAATGATAGTCACTTATATCTTTAAAAAGAATTCATAACGTTTTTAATATTATAGGTACACATGAAATATATTCTTTTATGATAACTTAGATTTGTTTTAGTATTTTCTGCTTACACATACATTTAGAATTACATTTCTTATTATGATTTGAACATACATCATGTCCATAGTATATTTAATGTGAACTTTATTAATGTTAAAATATAAGCGTAACAAATTCTTCGGATTACAGTCAAAGAAACTCAGGCTTTATTAAGAGATGTCATGATATAACAGTTTTTGTATTTAATAATGAAAAATTACATTGTAGCTTACGTATTTTTAAAAACATTAATTTAAAAAATTTTTAATGTAATAATATTGTAAGTAAGTCTTTATTTTTTTGTCTACTTACATTCAATAAATGTGATAATATTCGATAACAAAAGGATATGTGTGTCACCTCTGGAATCGAAATCTCTTTGAAATATCGTTGAATACTATGGCATAAGGAAAACATACGTTTTTTTAATACACGCATAATTTGATTGTTTATATGTAGGCTGCTGGAAAAGTTTCTGCAAATAATATGAAAAAAATTATATAAAATTCGGCTTTATTGTTTTTCGAAGTATTCGCCTTTAAGATCGATACATTTTTGCATTCGCTCGAACCAATTTTCGAAGCATTTTTTCCACTCTAAGGCTGTAACCTCAGAAATCAGTGTACGAAATGTTTCAGGCGACTCAAATCGCTCACCACACATCTTAGTTTTAATGTTTGGGAACAAAAAGAAGTCATTAGGTGATAAATCAGGTGAATACGGACAATGAGTCATCAATTATTATTGGATAAAAAATCAATGGTTTGATGTGCTGTGTGACAGCTGGCGTTGTCATGATGAAGGATGATGCGACGATTTCGGTTTGTTCTACGCAATTCATTTATGACTTCTGGCAAACAAATTGTTGTATACCAATCAGTATTTACAGTCCTTCGATCCTCTAAAGCCATGGTTGTCACATGTCCGGTATAATCGAAAAAACAAGCAATCATTTGCTTGGCAGCACTGCGTGCTGAATGAACAACTTTTGTTGGTTTCGGTTCATTTTAAAATACCCAAACAGTGAATTGTTGTTTACTTTCGGGCTCATACGAATAGATCCATGTTTCGTCCCCAGTAACGATATTGTAGACCAAATATGACCGACCTCGGTTGAATTTCTTGAGCATTTCTTTGCTCCATTTAACACGAGCCTGTTTTTGAGCTTCGGTCAAATTGTGTGGGATCCAACGACTGCAAAGTTTCGCTCAAGTGATCATGCAAAATCGTATGTATTGCTTTCATGTCAATGCCTAAGGATGCCTGAATCTCGCGGTATGTTATATGCCGGTCTCGCTCAATCATTTCACGCACAGCATCAACATTAGTGGCAACAACAGACGTGGATGGACGATCTTCATCACTAAGAAAGGTACGTCCACGCTGGAATTCGGCAAACCAATTATAAACAGTCCTATTGGATGGTGCTTCATCCCCAAAAGCCAAATGAAGTCGATCGATGCATTGTTTCGGAGTTAGATTACATTTGTAATTGTAAAAAATCATTGCCCGAAAATTTTCATGCGATATTTTCATTTTCTTACAAAATAACTTTTTTTAAAATACTATGCAAACAAAACTAATTGACTTGGGTACAAATTGTCAATTGAATTATAGGTTAAAAACGTCTAATTTTACGGATATGATAGTAGCAAAACGTTGGCGCCACTGGAAGTACTAGATTGCAGAAACTTTTCCAGCAGTCTACGTACAAGGATTTATCGTTGGAAAATAAATTTATCGTGAAGGAAGCGATGGTGTTGAGAAACGGAGCCATTCTCTCATTACAATTTTACATGTCCTATGTTATATTGGAATTTCTTGATAAAATCCGAAAAGTATTGCACTTCCTGATTGAATGCTTATCACCATGGATTGCATTGGAAAGACGGAATAATTCCGTACAGCATGGAGAAAAGCCTGATTACATTGGCTGTAATTGGTGCGGAAGAAAATGACGACAATAGAGCTCTTGAATACGACAAAAGATTTAAAAACGCAAATGGCTGGCTGATATACTCGGTAGCGACAACTTGATCATTGAGAGTCTGGATACTGATTATGAAGGTATAGATTCTTTACGTAATCTGGATATTACTAATATTGTGCGATGAGGAAAACATATTAAGAATTGTAGGTTACAGAATGTATTTTAAACTGGTGGTCGAAGCGTCCGAAAAAAATGTATAAAAAATAAAATACAAAATTTTTTTGAATACACTTTAATTTCTTTCCCTTTTCCCTGTAATTAAGAATATATCGATAATGATAGCTGTTTAGTAGTATACTAAATAAAGCGTTCGATATGTATTCTACAATAATAATGCGGAAGGTGATTCTTTTCATAGGTGTCACATTTTTTGTTCATGTCATGTAATTTGGAATTTCTCAAAAGAAAAAAAAAGAAATATATTCTTCGTTGTCCGGTTTTATTGATAGCAAAAAAAACGAGAGGCGAGCGGATATGAAAACATTAGACTTGGTAAGGTAGTTTAATCTTTTTTTTGTTACACACAGATTTTGTTACGTATCTATTCTACATCCCCTAAATTCTAGACGTCAATGATTTTTCTTCGTACTCTTACTAGACTCGAAGAGAGATTTCAGTCGCTTCAAGTCTTTTGTAAAAATCAAACTCTATCAGTCGGCTAGTCTGTCGGTTAGTCTTGTGAACGATGGAATACTTACATAACCTCTCGGATACTGTGGGCTTAATACATGCAAAAGCTTCGATTTTAATTAATAGAATCGGAGCATTGTCAATCACTGTGCAACGAATAAATCAAGCGTTTATTAACATCACTCGGAACGCACCTGATTTGCTGCAAATTAATGTCCGCGTTGCTCGGGAACATCAATTGTTAGAAATAATGTAAGTACTTATATTAATGATCACAGTCATTGACATAGCGCGTTATGACTTCGCGTTAGACTCGATATGACAATCAAGGAATAGATATTAGCATTTATGAAATTTTGTGCTCTTATTCGCAGCGGTGCTCTGCATGTGATCAAGTTCTTATTATTTTGCATGCAATAAATGCTGTATGTGCAGATGAGAACTATTAATTTGTGCTATTGTAAATCTTATCATTGTATGTTTCAGGGATTGCAGATGCTATATTTATGCAAGCAATCGATAAAGTAGAGGAATGTAAAAGATATTTGGAGATTCTGGTGAACGACGTTATGACAATACATATTGAATGTAAATAGGAGAGAAGTTAAATTATGTTGATGCAGTGAGACTGGGGACTTCACGTGAAAGAAACATAAATTTACAAATATATCATATAAGTATTAAAAAAATAAATAAGTTAACATTAATTCTATTTTATAAAAAGCATTGTTGAAATATATGTACATTTGAAGTATATATCCTGTAGGAGTATGAAATTAATCTATTACCTTTTTATTATCTTTTCCTACGTTCATCCTTCGCTCATTCTTTGATGATTTCATGTTACACTACGCGTGTTGACGTCATTATGACGTCTAACGATGTCATCATGCCAACATTGAATGTTCGATTTGGGCTCATTAATCCGGTAGAATAAAAATCATAAATCTTTGCGTGTGTGTGCAAGAAAAGTCACAAAACGTGAGAGATAATGAGGGAATACAACGGGAGAAAGAGAGAGAGAGAGAGAGAGAGAGAGAGAGAGAGAGAAAAGATGCTAAGTATAAATAGTAAAAGATAGTACGTTCGGCTACTTGTCTTATGCTATTAAAATATTAAAATTGTGCTTGTGTCATTCTATTGTTAAATCGCATTATAAAAATTACAAATAAATATCGTATCTTTTTATTAAAATCGCGAGAATAAATTTTGAACAATTTGTGACTATATATATATATATATAACTTTATTGCTTTCCACATAACACATCGGTCAATAAGTCCCCGGTCTGACACATAGAGAGCGCCACTAACACAAAAAGTACATAGTGGTTCGAAAGAACAGACCCTTTTAGGCGTACTGTCAAATGTATATGTCATTCGGATCATTATTGTGTGAGTTATTGAAGCTTTAGTGACGCTAATTTGGTTATTTTCATAACAATGGAAAAAAAGGAATTTCGTGTGCTCATTAAACACTGCTTTTTGATGGGAAAAAACACCGTTGAGGCAAAACAGTGGTTGGACAAACATTATGGCACCTCTGCCCCAGGCAAATCAACAATTATCGA
>NW_017305011.1:35487-40088 GCF_001594115.1 Trachymyrmex septentrionalis
CTACTTTTTGCTTAGCTCCGGGTTTTACGACCCTCGTCGTCTGTAACAAAAAACTCCCCGGGGGGAAACTCTCTACAGCACCTTTGGAAAACTTGTACACTCTCTGATTAAACTGCGTGTGTCTCTACTCACCTCGCAACCGGACAACAATTTGTGACTACTATATGCCAAAATTGTATTAATAATAAATGTAACGCATTAAAAAATTGCGGAAAATTTATGATAAAATTTCAATCAAAAAGTGAGAATTAGAAACTTCAGATAATTCTGCGCTTCAGATGTATAATAAATGTAACTGCGTTACATTTAAAGTAAGAAATAAATTAATTTTTTGTAAAAAAAAATGCGTAATACAATATTTAAATACATTACTTAATTTTCAAAATTATTTTCAGTTTTCTTTTTGCCTATTCTTTTTGCTCTATTCAGCAGTTTAGATAAAACATAAGAAATCGCACGATTTTTCCTCAAATAAGTTAATCAAATAATTAAAATAAAAAATGAATAATAAAAAATTATAATTCTAATCTCTATTTCTTTCTGTGTTTCTTCCACAATCCTAAAATATTGTTTTGTTCGCTTCTATAATATTATCTGCTTGTAAGTTCGAGATCTGCACGTTCCTGCACGTTTTCCTTATAAAGATCTTCCTTTCTAAAGGTCTTCCTTTCTCCTTGCAATTAAGAATTTGATAATAATGATAGCTGTTTAATTCTAGTACGTAGGGTAGTCATTTGATTATAGGGATAAACAGAATAATGGAAGCTACATTAAAAACAAAACACGCAAAATATGCGTAAATGTGTCTGAGCACGCAACAGCAGCTGTTGCTCCATCTGCTGTAACGTCTTATTGGGAACACATCTAAATAGAAGTTATGCCACAATTTTAAAAAATCATACACCTAAGTAAATATTTTTGTTCTTAAAGTTATTTGTTTTACAATCATATATAATTGTCTGAGATATTTGATTTCTGCTTAAATAATAAGTGTAGTTTTTTACTTAGTAAAGTCCAACAAATTTTTTTTGTTTATCTTTTTTATCGTATATTGTTAATTTAAAAAAATTAACGGATGGGGATAGTGGACTAATCACAGCATGAAACTATAACACTCATTTTTTCACTTTAGTCACGACTCTTATAGTATTTATTCAAAATTTTATTCCTTTAAAGAGATTTTCCTCAGTAAATGTTATAAGTTTAGTTCCCTCATGTACAATCTCGAAAACTAGACTTCGACATGTTTTTGCACGAAATGAACAAATTTTGCAAAAAGAAGTATTATCTCGTCCTGCGAAGCGAATGTTTGTGTTTAAAATATATCTTTATAAAAGTTTTATTAATATGTAGCCAAATAAATATATTAACTGAAATATATTAATCTTTATTTTAATAATCTTAAAGTTAAATTACCCCGGTCTCGAGGCTAATTGAATCAGATGGAATGCATTAGAAAAATGCATTTTTTTCATATTAGTTATCATTTTCCCTTATTATTATAATATTATTAGGTAATCAAATGTAAGTAGTAACTAATGTAGAATTCATGTTTTCGATAAGTCTCTTAATTTCGTCTGTAAAAATTCGGAATTGAAAAATGAGTCTATTAGTCCCGATCTCCCCTATATAGTTCAATAAGTGTTCGATAGCAATAATAATAATTTTAATAATAATACGATAACTAAGAACGCTGGGCTATTTGTAGAATATTATTTTTAAAAATTACTAATTGCTATATTAAAGATCATTGCCGAATCATATCATCTAAAAAAATTGTTAAATAAACATTACATTTAATAAAATCGAGTGCAAAAGTGAACGTAGCAGAGAATGGGCACGCACGCGCGCACACTACATATGCGTATACGCACTGACACATAGTTAGAATCGGAGTATGTTTACAACTGCGGTTGACAAATAATTTTCCTGAGAAAAAATGTTTCTCTTTTGTTAGAAAAAAATTTTTTTAAACATTAGGATTGGTTTTGCTTGGGTAAACTTTTATGTTAATACGTATCTTTAGTTCCAGTTGTGACAGTGAGAAATATTTCTAAAAGTTATTAAAAATAAATTCGATATTAAAATATTTCTTTTATCCTGACGATTATTTTCAAATACAATGATACTTTATATTATAGAAATCTTGATGAATTATTTGATTTTTTACGAGCTCGAGTTTATTTGTGACACGTTTGAACATGAAATATTTACCATCTTCGAGGTTATTTTTTCTGAAGAAATCACACATAACAGCGTAGCAAGAATCTTCTAAAAAAAATATTTAATTACATATTATACACACGCAAATTTTTGTTAGTTTTCGAAAAAAGCATACAATAAGTCAAGTAAGAGCGTGGTCGGCCTTACTCAAAGCTAATAAAAGATATCGCCCTAAATCTATCATGAATAGAGGGCACTTTTGTCCTTGATGCACTATCAAGGAAGGTTCAGTTGTCATTGAACTTTTTTAAGAGAATCACGTTAAGTGCCATGGGTATCAAATACGTATCACGTATGAAGCGTGTTCCTCACATTGTGTTTCTCTGCACTCACCCGAAAGGTCCAAAAATGTCACAATTTGCGGCTGCTAAATATATGAAAAAGTCGAAATCATTCGTACAAAAGTGAGTGCAGCGATATAATGTGGCAAAAAATGGCGATTTACCGGAATAATTTACCGGAACGTGGCTCGATATGTAAAGTGAACAGAAAAAGACGATAAAAAAATAGTGAATCTGTTTTCGCGAAATCCTGGCTTAACACTGCGTCAAGGATAAGCAAAATTGAAGCAAAAAGGTTTAGATATATCGTATAAAATTCGAACCTATCTTAAGGCTAATAACATAAACTCGACTACGCTCTTACTTGACTTACTGTATATATGAGGAAATCGTTTAATATAGTATTATGATATTTTATTCGTGTTTGCTTTCTCAAAACCCTCTACTTCGAAATCAATCCGATATGGCTGAAGGACAAGAAATTGGAAATCTCTCTGCGCCTAATAATCCTCGCGTGACAAACAATATTACCAAACGAAATGAACAATATTTGTTGCTCTCTACGATGTACCCACTCAACTTCTCTCATATGAAGAAATTACACATTGGTTTACAATCAACAAACGAAAGAACTTTCGAGCCTAACGTCAAATTGGTAATTTGCAGAAGGAATTAGCTTTGATTCGAACACATGGCAACAATTTCAAGGGAATATGGGACTCATACGTAAACGAAAGTCGCAAGATCAAAGTAAATCTCATTCGCAAACATATTTGTCAGCTTCATCTCCGTCTATGGTGCGATAGTTATACTGGTGACAAGCAAGCAAATAAATTTTTTCAAAGGAGGTTTGGGTACGCAAGCAGAACCAGCACAACCATCGACGAAAAAAAGAAAATCTTACTCCGTCACGATTGTAATGCAACATTTCAAGAAATGGAGAAAGTAATGAAATGTGTCGATGCGTATATAAATCAACTAACGTCTATTATCGACAATGTTAACGAGTGCGCTCGATATTTGATTAAGGAGATAGAGTTGTTTCTGACTAATTCTTACATTGACAGCGAAATTATCAAACTCATTTGTCGAGATAACAAAGAAGACATTGAACACTGTGTGAGAACACAAATAAAAAATTAATCATTTTTGAAAGCATACTTTAATATATTGTTTTAAAAAATAACTGAATTAAAACTCAATGAAATTGTTAATTGTTAATAGTTTTAATGAATCCAAGATTATGACTTTTATATTTTTTCATGTAATAATTTATTTATCAATGTAATAACTTTTTTATCAATAAATAAAATCTTGTATTTTAAATTTTCGACTATTTCACATTCGTATTCAAATATCCTAACATTTCAGGTTTAAATAATGCAGATTTTTATCATATTTAAATAAAAATATCTCCGACACAGAGTATAGAAGGATTTTATTGTCTAAAAGTGAGTAAATTATCACAACGATTACGACGACACGTACCAACTTTTCTTTGCATATGTTACGTCCAAGCTCCGGAAAAGTGGATTTAGAGAGAGAGGGAAGGGAGTAGAAAAGGATGGAGCGTGGAAGGACGGTCAGACTCTAGTCTCGCAGGTATTTGCCTGGAAACAAACACCGGCGAGTCGAACGCACCCCTTTTTTTGTCCGCTTCGGAATATGGGTCAACGTCTCGTGAAGACGCTATGACGCCTGTTTCCTACGGGCGGTGCGATCGTC
This sequence comes from Trachymyrmex septentrionalis, assembly GCF_001594115.1. NCBI lineage: Eukaryota > Metazoa > Arthropoda > Insecta > Hymenoptera > Formicidae > Trachymyrmex > Trachymyrmex septentrionalis. The sequence goes on from NW_017305011.1 coordinate 39,717, forward strand.
GGTCCGAATTTCGAGTCAAGGAAAAATCCCTTTAACTCGGGAATGGACCACGTGCAATCTTTGAAAGGGCAAGGTTTAGTGTTTACGAGGTCGTTGTATTATTAGGCGGGTTTTAAAAATAGAAAACGAGAGCGAGACAAATGATTAGTAACATTATTTATTGTAGCTAATTAACAAATAGGAAAACGCAGTTATATGTTAATCGGTTGTATAATAATATTTATTACATCTACTCTATACATTATAGTTATTGGCGCACAGTATTATCTATTCCAAATCAGTTATACTTTTATAATATTTAAACTATACATTGTGTTAAAAAGGGGGGGGGGGAATCGGATAGGTTTGGTTTAACATACTTCACGGATGGAA
>NW_017305011.1:40822-42819 GCF_001594115.1 Trachymyrmex septentrionalis
GAGTCACTAACGCGTATCGCGAACTGGGAATCTCGGAGATGGAATTTGATTGACTGGCGACTGCTGAGTGCCGAATGCCGAATAAAAAGTGCACTAATAACTGCCGAGTCCCGAAGGAGAAGTCTAATAACTGCCGAGTCCCGAAGGAGAAGACTAATAACAGCCGAGTTCCGAAGGAGAAGTGACGCTCCTCGTGGAGGGCCTCTCCTTTTATATGGCGAGTTAGTGACGCCGAGAGTGGAGTACGTGTACTGCTGAGCCAATCCAGGATTAGAGATATTGTTTATGTGTCTAAGATAACTTTCGTCATCGACCATTTCTCAAGTGTCTAATAGATGCGAGCCACATGTCATTTATTACTTACAGTCGCTGTTTCATTTTACAAAGCCTAGTCTGTTTGTTCTTAAGTTTCGCCTATCTGGCCCTTGGTTCCAATATCAACCCAACGGTTCTGTCCCGAATGGTTTATTAGTTAAAAACTGAGCATTTATTGTTCTCAGCTCTTATTTCATTTTATAATCCTCGAGATAAGGTTTGTCTATTTGATACTTGGTTCAAATATCTAACCCAACGGTTCAGTCCCGGATGGGTTGTTAGTTTAAAACGAGCATTTATTGCTCTCAGCTCCTATTTCAAGTGGTTTACTGCTCACTAATTCTTTGTGATGACGAAAGTTTCTTGTCGAAGAAAAGAACTGTGGAGTCTGGACGTAACAAATATTTCTGTGCTGTTATAACATAAATTTTTAAATAAAGTACAATATACATTCTTAAAATCCTTGTCATACATCCTTGTCATAAAAAATCATACTCTTACTCAAACGAGTGTGTTATCACGCTGAAGACGACACGCCGCGTTCAATTGAACATATTCGTTTCTCTTTTATCTCCCCTTTTCTTTTAAACAAAAGTAAGAGTCCCCTAGATGCAAAAATTTCATAAAAGATCTCATCTCTCATAAATAAGAAACACTCACTAAAACGCCAATACGTCGGAGACATCGTATTGCGTCATCAAAAAATAACCGTCATAAAACTGTCTGTTATTCATGTGTAATATTCGTATTTTAACCTTCTCTCACCACAGCAAAAAATATTATGATCCCAATTTTTCTTGATTTTCCCATCCACCATTTTGTCACGGTATTTATCTCTACTGATATCCTTCAGTCGCCGCTTGGGTGACTATGGACAAAGCCAATCAGCGTGTGGGCAGCCATAGACCGAGCCAATCAAAACGCATCATTTGATTATCTCGTTACTCCCTCCCTCGCCGGAGATGGAATGATGGGGGTTTGTTTTAAAGGCCACACATGACTGTCCATATAGTACTTATATTGTATGACTTTTCACGTGAAGTAATTTTCACGCCACTCCTCCTTGAGGGCGTGCAAGTTTCACCTGAAGCGAAGCATCTCTCTCTCTCCCACACCACCTCCGTCCCCTGCTTAGATGCACGCGACTTTCACTTGAAGCGACTCGCACCTCATCCCTTCCCCCTGTTTCGTATGGTAAAAAAGCTATCTAAAACCTGTCAGAGGTTATGATCAGAATCATATGTCAAGATCAAGATCATCGATGTGGAGTCCCTTAATCTGTGTAATCATTTTTTCTAATTTCTGAGACATGTGGTTTATACGTAGGCTGCTGGAAAAGTTTCTGCAAACAATATGAAAAAAAACATGTAAAATTCGGTAAATGGCTTTATTGTTTTTCGAAATATTCGCCTTTAAGATCGATATATTTTTGCATATGCTCGAATCAATTTTCGAAGCATTTTTTTCCACTCTAAGGCTATAACCTCAGAAATCAATTTACGAAATGTTTCAACAGCTGCTTCAGGCGACTCAAATCGCTCACCACGCATCTTAGTTTTAATGTTTGGGAACAAAAAGAAGTCATTAGGTGATAAATCAGATGAATACGGACAATGAGTCATCAATTCGACATTATTACTGGATAAAAAATCAACAGTTTGACGTGCTGTGTGACAGCTGGC
>NW_017305011.1:43000-45846 GCF_001594115.1 Trachymyrmex septentrionalis
TGACCGACCTCGGTTGAATTTCTTGAGCATTTCTTTGCTCCATTTAACACGAGCCTGTTTTTGAGCTTCGGTCAAATTGTGTGGGATCCAACGACTGCAAACTTTCGCTCAAGTGATCATGCAAAATCGTATGTATTGCTTTCATGTCAATGCCTAAGGATGCCTGAATCTCGCGGTATGTTATATGCCGGTCTCGCTCAATCATTTCACGCACAGCATCAACATTAGTGGCAACAACAGACGTGGATGGACGATCTTCATCACTAAGAAAGGTACGTCCACGCTGGAATTCGGCAAACCAATTATAAACAGTCCTATTGGATGGTGCTTCATCCCCAAAAGCCAAATGAAGTCGATCGATGCATTGTTTCGGAGTTAGATTACATTTGTAATTGTAAAAAATCATTGCCCGAAAATTTTCACGCGAAATTTTCATTTTCTTACAAAATAACTTCTTTTAAAATACTATACAAACAAAACTAATTGACTTGGGTACAAATTGTCAATTGAATTATAGGTTAAAAACGTCTAATTTTACGGATATGATAGTAGCAGAACGTTGGCGCCACTGGAAGTACTAGATTGCAGAAACTTCCAGCAGCCTACGTATAATAGTAACGTGTGTCTTTACACGCGATTTTTGATCGCCAAACAATTAATCGACAATGATCGATAGTGATTAATTACTAGATTTATTAGTAAAGTTAGATTTATTAATAGATTTATTAGTAAAGAGTTCGATTACTTGCTATCGTCAAGTAAACACGTGTTGTGTGTACATACGGTTCTTCATAAATGTATGTTATGTGCGATGTAAGAATATGTATTTCTTTGCACGGTTTTCGGCCGCTATTAAATAATTAATCGGCAGTGATTTTGATAGTGATTAATTCAATTTCATTAATAAATTTCTCATTTCCTTAAACGAGTGAATAATGGATCGAGTAGATATACAGTTAGTGCTGTGTGTCATTATTTAAATTTATTAAAAGAAACACTTAATTGTTTGGAAGTCCACTGTTTGGAATTTTATCGGAAAATTCATCGGAATTCCAGCCTTTCTCATGGAAATTTGGAATTATTAAATCATCTTGACATGGTAAGTAAAAGAATGAGTGACTGAGTGATTAAACAAGTGAGAGAGTGAGTAAGTGAGTGAGTGAGTGAGCGAATGAGTGAAAGAGAGATAGATAGATAGATAGATAGATAAATAGATAGATAGATAGATAGATAGATAGATAGATAGTTAGATAGAGAGATAGATAGATAGATAGATAGAGAGAGAGAGAGAGAGAGAGAGAGAGAGAGAGGGGAAGAGGGAAAGGGAGAGGGAGAGGGAGAGCGAGAGCGAGAGGGAGGGGGGAAGGGGGAGGAAGGGAGGGAGGGGGAGAGAGAGAGAGAGAGAATCTTGCATTCCTAATTTGAGACGATATTTCTTTTTCAAAAATGTACTAATGTGTGCGCGCGTACTATTATGCGGAACCATCAAGTTGATCGTAGCAATCGTGTAAGCACTCGCGTCTGACGGTGAGTTGCATCGTCCTTGCCTCTTGTATTTGATCCGTCATTTGCTAACTACAATATTTCTTTTAATAATTCAAGAACTAAGCCTCGGACAAAATTTTCGAAGAAGAAAAATCGTTTCAGAATTAACTCGAGAATATGTCATTTTAAAGACAGAAGTTTATATTAAATCACCCTGTATAGAGCAAATTGCTTTTACTATATTAGAGTATACTACTCTTGAAACGTCTTACGCTATAAATATTATGTTCCAACTCAACAGGATAAGGCACGCAAGAGACAATAAGTTTATTCAATTTTTATAAAATTTTGCTTATACATTTTATACGTTATTTTATACGGTATTTTTCTAAGATTTATTTATTATATTTGTTTTCTTTTTTTTTATAGCGCATCTTCTCATACATCTTTTAATACATCTTCAAAACCTCTCTACATATCTCATATCTTGATGAAGAGATATGCACTGACATTGACAGTGTATAAGTTCATGAACATCGGGACTATATCTCATGTAGAAATTGCGATCTGCGACAATCGAGGCAACCGCATAATCCTGCCTTATGCTACGCCAAAGGCGTTCATCGAGACACATGCAGATTGAGCGATTAATGCAGTCAACTGTCCCATCATCATCATCATCACCACCAATTCAAAATCTGAATGTAGAATTTATTAAAGTATGTGATGCGAAAAACATAAAATTATCATTGTGTGGTACATGCTTGTACATGAAACCAACAACCATACTCTTCTTATTTGAGCTCGAGCAATGTGTCGAGCATGCGTACTATACGTATAAACTAAGTCAATGTACGCATGGTGTTAGTGAAAAATTCAAATATTATACAGGGTGGTCCAAAAGTCCGTTAACATTTGAATCGGCAGCTGCGTCGAGCAGCGAGGGAGAGGTGGGGCGGGCGAGGTACGGAATGTTAGAGCGGTCGATGGGAATTTAGTGCCATGGCGTCATTCAACGAGAAACAACGTGCATTCTGCGTACGCGAGTACTATCGAAACAACGATTCTTCGACTGTAGCGCAACGAAAATTTTGCGCTCATTACAATATACGGCATAAAAATAAAGCTCCATCGATTCAGTCGATTAAAAAATGGGTCCAGAAATTTGAAGAAACTGGTTTAACAATAGATAAACCACGATCTGGCCGATCTAGAACATCACGGGATCCAGCGACTCTTGAGGAATTAAAGGCTCGTATTCGCGAGGAAATGCAAAACATTTCCCGAAACACTTGTCAGTCGGTCATTGAAAATTTCTGCTCCAGGTTGCAGCAGTGTCAAAATAATGAAGGATCGCATAT
>NW_017305011.1:45946-53513 GCF_001594115.1 Trachymyrmex septentrionalis
CGGCGATCGACCGAATCACTCGATTCGGGACGATCGGCCGTTTCCGTCTTGTCGGCAGAAGCTCGGTGCCTACCGTAAAGACAAGCTCGGTACCTTCCGTAAAGCGGGCCACGTTTCGCGCTCCACGAACACGGAAGCTCTCACACGGCACGCGGCCATTGTTAACAAGGCAAGTCGAATTAACGCAAGCAACGCTTCGGTTCGACAAGACATTGGATCCTCGCACGACACGCGTTCGCGAAGTGCACGAAGAAATAAGACAACGACATCGGAGCTAATCTCCGCCAGACAATTTCTCCGCAAGTGCACCGCGCGTGGCGACTGATCACGTGTAACGCCGGTGCTCCGCGCGTGGACACCGAACACGAGTGTATCTATTGTGCAACTAGTAAAACCTTGTTCAACAAATAAGTGGTGTCAATTCCGCGTGGACCAAACTCAATTCATCGCATCCTGCAATCTCTTTCCTTTCCTTCCGTTATTTCTCGTTACGAGATATTCGCAATCCAGCTCCGTTGGTTACAGTTCTTGCCTACTTCTTGCATCAAAGATTGCAAGGTTTCTCACGCTGTGCAAGGACCCTTCACGTTCGGTTTCATTTACTTGAGAAGTACCGAAACTAACGGACATCAAACACATATGGACGATGTTATTTTTAAGAAATAAAATCCCAAATTGTGTATTTTCAGAATAAATAAATATTTTTTCTTACATATAACTAGTTTCTTTTTTATCATCGTATGACATGTTAACGGACTTTTGGACCACCCTGTATTTTGTATCATTTTTAAGACAAAATTGTATTACTAATAAATGCGATATTATAAACACTTTGCACAAAATTTATGATAAAAGTTTTATCATAGAATGTGAACTAGTAATTTATGGTTTAAATTATATTGCACTTGCTGCATTAAATATTAGAGAAATAAATCTATATTAAAAAATATATTTTTTTGAAAATATCTTTTCCTTAATCTCTTCATCGTTCTTTCTAAATATCATCGTGACATTAAATTACTTAATAAAAAAGCGCGTTCGGCTGATCGACTTATACTATTAAAATATTATTAAAATTGTGCTTGTATTATTCTATTGTAAAATCGCATTATAAAAGTCGTAAAATAAATAACATAACTTTTTAATAAAACTGCGTACGAGAGAATACATTTCAACAATTTGTGACTATTATACGCCAAAATTGTATTAATCATAAATGTGATGCATTAAGAAATTGCATGAAGTTTATGATAAAATTTCATTCATGAAATGTGAATTTGTAATGTGCGTTTCAAAGGAAATTGTATGTACACTGCGTTACATTTAATGTAAAAAATAAATTAATGTTTTGTAAAAAAATGTATAATATGATACTTAAATATATTAAATTTTTTAAATTATTTTCAATCTCCTTTTTCCCTGTTTCTATTCAGCGGTTTAGAATTATATATGATAAGAAAGCGTGCAATTTTTCCTCACATAAGTTAATCGAATTACTAAAATAAAAATTGAATAATAAGAAATTATGATTTTAATCTCTGTTTTTTTCTGCGTTTTGTCCATAATCCTAAAATATTTTTTTTCGTTCCTTTTTATGACATCATCTGCACGTAACTTCGAAGCTGCACACATTCCTCCTTATGGTGAAAAAACGAATCGTCTTTCTCTAGTTAAGAATCAATTAAAACGAGGGCAAGTCAATAAGTTTTTAGAAAAACATAGTAAAACACATTTTTTTTGATCGATTCATTTTTATTTCTCAATATAGTCTCCTTTCAGCTCGACACTTAATCCAACGATTCTCCAACTTTTTCAGACCGTCCGAATAATATTTGTCCAACCCTTCAAAATAAGCCTCTCTTTTGGCGATAAGCAACTCTCTGGTGGTGAATCTCTTTCCTCCGAACCATTTCTTCAGGTTTGGAAACAGAAAATAGTTGCAGGGGGCTAAATCTGACGAATATGCTGGATGAGCAAACAATTCGTAGCGGAATTCGTTGAATTTGGCCATCGGTGCCGGGCACGTGTAAACCCGCATTGTCTTGATGGAAAAGCACTTTCTTCTTTGCCAAATGGGGACGGATTTTTTCTTTAAAATATTGTTGAAACGGTCAAAAGGCTGCGTAGTAATCACCATTAATCGTTTGCTTCGACAGAAGGTAATCGATATAAATTATACCGCGTGCATCCCAAAAAACTATGGCCATCACCTTTCCGGCCGACTTTACAGTCTTCGCCTTCTTCGGAGTTAGTTCACCCGGTGAAGTCCATTGTTTTGACTGATACTTCGTCTCGGGTATGAAGTAATGGATCCATGTTTTGTCCACAGTAATGAATCGACGCAGAAATTCATCTGGATTGTGTTGAAATATCTCTAAACATTGTTTAAAAATCGTCACACGGTCGCGCTTATGGTTCACAGTGAGCAAACGCGGTACCCATCTTGCCGAGAGCTTTTTCATACCCAATTGTTCGTGCAAAATTGAAATTACTGTGCCATGTGATATGCCTGTGGCCACAAGCTCGTCGATCAGTCAAAACAATATCGTGGACTTTGTCGATGATTTCTGGCGTAGCAGCCTCAATTGGACGTCCCGAACGAGGTGCATCATATGTGTGTACGACCATGTTTAAATTCGTTCAATTGTATACAGTCGCAAATGCTGGTGCAGATGTGCTATAAACATTATCCAACTCGACTTTGATTTCTTTGGGCGTTAAATCTTTCATATGTAGATGTTTGATCACTGCACGAAACTCGTTTTTTTCCATTTTGCAAAAAAATACAAAAGTTGTTCGCTTTAATCGTCTACAGAAATGAAACCACGATGAATTTCGCTCAAAATTTGACAGTAATCAGCTGAAAGATTCTTATCAAAAAATAATATGATATGATACTGCGAATGCCTTCTGACAGATTTTCTAAGAACTTATTGATTTGCCCTCGGAATATGATAGTTCAGTAGTACGACGTAGTACAATATATAAGTTCGATAGCTACTGAATAATAGTTTATAATAGTTTAATAATTAGGAACGCTCAGCTATTTTTGTATTACATTACTAAAAATATTATTATAATTAGTTGCTAAATTAAAATTATTGCTAAGTCATATCATTAAAAAATTGTAAACGAATACTATATTTATTTAATAAAATTGTGAGCAAGAAGAAAAGAAAATATAACGGGAAGAAGAGAGAACGCGAATATTGTGGTATAGGACCATAATGAGTAGGAGAGAGAGCATCAATGCTATGATGAGTATAGGACCGCAACGAGTGGGACATATATCATTATGCGCACTATTTGCAATGCATCTCGATCTTTAAATTTTATATCATAATGCGTACTATTTGGCAACGTCACAATGTATCAAAATTACATTCATGATGTTATCGCGAAACATGTTATTTTAACATGTCGAATGACCTTAAAAAAATCTTTTATTACGCTAACAAAGCTGTCGTATATCGGCGCTTACATTTTTGATCTCTCGTCTGTGTTGGTTGAATAATTCCATATGCATTCCTAAACAAATGTGATGGAGGGGATGAAACTTAGAAAAAGCTCGGGCAATGTTACTGCATCAGTCGTTTAAACGGACCACTACAGCAACGCTTTCTAAACATATACAACTCTATGAAGTTTTACGTTTCTAGAAAGATGAAGAGTTTTATAAACAGTAAGTTTTTATTTTATACATTTTTTTGTGTACTTGTCTCTATAGTTTGTTTATTCTGTTTTCATTTTTTCTCTATTATATATATATATATACATATCCGTGCGTGCGTGCGTGCGTGCGTATATATGCGTGTGTATATATATTAGATCAATCGGAAAGTTTCGTTCATCTAGCGGCGAGTAGCTTTAGCTAAAACTGTCGATAACTCTAACGTCTAAACCAAGCTTAATTTTTTAGTTTTACTATCTGTCAATAAAAATCAGTATATAAAAGTATACGTTTGCATCAATAACGTTGCTTTCTACTGCATCGAAAATGTCAACATTTGAGCAAAATAAGCGTCATTTGCGCGAAGTGTTCTTTTGCTTCAAATGGAAGAAAACTGCAGCTGAAGCTTATCAAATGCTTGTAGAAGTTTATGGTGATAATGCTCCTTCCGATAAAATATGCAGAGAATGGTTTCGATACTTTAAAAGTGATTTTGATTTGGAGGACAAAGAGCGTTCTACAGGGCCAAGAGCACTTGAAGAAGAAAAATTGCAGGTATTGGTAGATGAAGACCCATGCCAAACGCAAAAACAACTTGCGAAAGCATTAAATTGTGCTCAATCTATTATTTTCTTGGCCAAAACCTTGGGAAAGATTTACAAGATAAGAAAATGGGTCCCATATGACGTCAAGAGACATTGAAAGATGAAAAACCATCTGCGAAATTCTGCTTGCTACGCAACAAAGAAAGGGGTTTTTGCATCGAATTGTGACGATGAAAAGTGGATCAATTTCGATAACCCCAAACACCGAAAAATCATTTGTGATCCAGGCCAACCATCGACATCGATGCCAAAGCGGAATATTTACGGAAAGAAGGCAAGGCTTTGTATTTGGTGGTATCAGAAGGGTGTAATGTACCACAAGTTATTGAAATCTGGTCAAACAGTCACAGAAGATCTCTACCGAGAACAAATTATCCATTTGAGTCGAGTATTGCACGAAAAATGACCAGGATATGAAATGAAACAACATAAAGTGATTTTGCTTCATGACAACGCTCGGCGTCACAAAACTTGTCAAGGAAACGTTAGAAGCACTTCGCTGGGAAGTGCTACCCCATGCGGTTTATTCACCAGACTGTGCCCCTTCCGACTATGATTTGTTTCGATCGATGGCACACGCACTTGCAGAGAAACACTTCAATTCTTACGAAAATGTCGAAAAATGGATTTCTGAATAGATAGCCTGCAAAGATCATTCTTTCGCCATAGAATTCGCTTACTGTCCGAAAGATGGGAAAAAGTCATCGCTAACGATGGACAATACTTTGATTGAGATACTTTTTTATTTTGTTTTTTAAATAAAATCATACTTTTTGCAAAAAACGGACGGAACTTTCCGATTGACCTAATATACGAGTATATCTACCATATATACAGGGTGGCACTAATTTATGGCTTACTCATCTTGGGCAGGTAGAGCGGACTAAACTGAGTCGGAAAGTTCTGTACCATGGTGAGCGGAGCGCTTGCCTCACTCCCCGCGCGCCAAGCTATCGATGGACGATATTCGCATTTTAGAAATAATATCTTGATTGCAAAAATTGGAAAATAATCAAGAACCGTTCAAAAAAATTCAGTTTAAACAATAAATATCAATACGTCAAAATTTAAAAACGGAAGAATGAAGGCACACCATAATGCAAGATATCGTTAGCGAGTAGTTATATTTGATTACAATAAGATTATAGTCGAAATACAAATAATTACATATTACATAGATGTTTGGGCCTTACATTAGGTCATCTTCAGTATATAAATATTTCGTAAATTTTTTTCCGCACAACAGTCACCTAATCTAAGTTAATTTCTTGTAACATGTCTAATTATAATGTAAGAACGTTCGTTATCTAAAATTAGTTTTACATTTTTCCATATATCGGTGTTAGTCCAAACAGTTTCGAGTTATACTATCCAAAGGAAATCGTCTTTTATTACAAATTTTCCGATAGTCTAAATGTTCATATTTAGTGTTACTTGAAATGCAAAATTTCCAGATTCTGTGTCAATTTACAGTCAACTTATGTAGATTAATATCGAAAGTGGATGACTTGTTGTAATAAAGTACCTGTTAAGATGTTCTGCCACTATTCGAACGAACTAAACTCAATTTAGTTCGTTCTGAAGCGTACACATATACATGCAGAAAAATATTACATAAATATTACTTGTTTCAAGTAAATAAGAGTATTTTAAAATTATATTATCAAGAAAATATTCTTTGTAATAATCGTTACTCAAAAGAAAAAGAATAAAAATTACGTTCCCTCTTAGCACTAGAATGATATTTTTTTGCATTTTTCTACACTACCGCTCATGGAAGTTCGAACATCCGCATAAATTTCATCGAATGATCGTGTAAAAAATTAAGATATAAAACAGCAATTATATTATTTTTTGAATATATTTTAGATCACTTGTACACATATTAACAATTGCAAAAGTTTTATAAATAATTTTTAATTTTATGTGCCAAAATTGAATTAAAAATATTTTATAAAATTTTTGCTAATCTATCCCCCACTTATAGGGATAGACTGGCAACATACATATAGCGTGAGCTCATATTTGTGTTCTCTAATCGAATTTTTTAAATTTATTAATTATACTATCAATGTTGTATAAAGTGAAGACAATATTTTTTGACATACAAAATTAAAACTAATTTATAAAGCTTTTGCAATTGTTAGTATGTATTGCATACAAGCGATTCAAAATATATTTCAAAAATAATACAATTGCTGTTTTATGTCTTAATTTTTTACATGATCATTCGATGAAATTTATATGGATATCCGAACTTCCATAAACGGTAATGTACAAAAATACAGGAAAATATCATTCTAGTGTTAAGAGATAACGCAATTTTTATTCTTTTTTTTTGTGTAACAATTATATCATTACAAAGAATATTTTTTTGATAATATAATTTTAAAATACTCTTATTATTTACTTAAAACAAGTAATATTTATGTAACATTTTTCTGTATGTACATGTGCACACTTCAGAACGAACTAAACTTTTTTCGATCAGTTCTTGATCATTTCCCAATTTTCGCAATCGAGATATTATTTCTAAAGCGCCTAATATCCGCCATCGATAGCTTGGCGCGCGAGAAGTGAGGCAAGTGCCCCGCTCACCGCCACAAGTTTCTAAGCTCGAACGACACAACGCGCCTGCTAGGCCATCCCCGCTCCTCAGGGCCCGTTCACTGTGCGCTTGATGAGTCGTATCTTCGCACACAGCATCTTTGGTACCATTTCCTCCACTTCCGCATGCGCACGCATCATAGTCATATTTACCAACCCTTAACGGACGAGAAAAACGTCACGTCACAGAAGATAAGAAATTAAAGTTAATCTATTTAACGGAAACAGATAAACTAATTTTCAGAAATAAAAATAAATATTGTACATTAACTTAGTCTTTATTTTTTCTTAATTTTAGAATATAAAATTAAAAAATAAAGTACGATTCATATCTGGCATGATTCTTTCCTTATCTTTTTTTTAAGTCGATACCTATTATACATACAAATAACTGTATGTGCACTACCGATGCGACAAAATTATTTTTACACGCGACCAATTCTTTATGCTTTTGTCGAGCAGACACGCGTATTCGGCTATTTTTAAACATTAATATCTCGTTAACTATTGCAAGCATTGCGAAATGGTAGAGGACTTTTCGACTCAGTTTAGTCCACTCTACCTATTCAAAACGGAAGGGGCCACCAATTTATATATATATATACTGGATAGCCTTTACTTTCCTGGCAAGTTTCCTGGTGCAGCAATATCGTCCGCCATGTCATAGGGGTTTCAGATTACCGGG